>NC_134802.1:5458608-5528608 GCF_046742065.1 Oratosquilla oratoria | reverse complement strand
CTTTCGTCGGTTTTATATGCAAGAAACATATAAGAAGAATGGAAAAAACAACTAAGAAGATAGTTGAAACTGACTTAGCATTGGTCTTTAACAAGACATATATATCTATATATATATATATATATATACATATATATATATATATATATATATATATATATATATATATATATATATATATATATATATATATATATATATATATTTGTGAAGCGTGGCAGGAGATTCTCTTTTAAGCATATTCTGTTGAAAACGACAGCAAATTCATTAGAAATTAATTTCTTTCTTAAGCTTTCTAGCTTTCGGAAAGTAGATTTCTGGGGGAATGAGAGGGGAAGAAGCAAATTTCCAATAGACATTGGTAACTTATATTAACACAGAAGTCTATGTTATATACAAAATAAATGAAAATAAACAAAACACAGTATAATAAACCCAAGACGTTTCGCAGATCGTTCTGCATCTTCAGTTGGAATGAAGGGAAGTGTGTGTGTGTGTGTATTTACCTAGTTGTATTTTACGGGAAGGGGAGCTATGCTCGTGGGGTCCCGTCTTCATATCTCATTTTATCTAAACTATTTTTAAATTCATATATTGTTTTTGCACACACCACTTTCTCATCTAACTTGTTCCAACTGTCTATTACTCTGTGAGGAAAGCTGTTCTTTTTCAAATCTCTTCTATAGCTGTCTTTTTTTATTTTCTTTCCGTATCCTCTTGTATTTCTGTCATCCCATTTTATCAGATTCTCTCTATCAGTAATTTCTATGCCTTTCATGATTCTGTAAATAGCTATCAAATCTCCTCTCTCTCTTCTTTGCTCTAGTGTCTGTAGTTTAAGTTTTTGTAGTCTCTCTTCATATGATAGTTTTGAGAGTGTTGGTGCCAATTTTGTAATTGCTCTTTGTATTCTTTCAAGTTTTTTTATACATTTTTTTGTACTTGGTGACCATATCGTTGCTGCATATTCCAATCTTGGTCTTATCAGGGTGATTAGGATTTTCCTCACCATTTCTTCATCCAGGTATGTAAATGCCACTTTGATTGTTCTTATTAAATTATAAGTTTCTCCAAAAATCTTATTTATATGTTTCTCAGGTGACATATTATTCATAACAATGACTCCCAGGTCCTTCTCATTTTCTACTTTTTTTATTCCTTCTTCTCCCAAATTATATGATCCTGTTATTCTGTTTTTGCTTTTTCCAACTTCCATTATACTACACTTTTTAGTATTGAACTCCATCTCCCACTTCCTACTCCATTCCTGTACTTTATTTAGATCTCTCTGTAGTGATTCACAATCTTCTTCAGTTTTCACTCTTTTCAGTAGTTTTGCATCATCTGCAAAGAAGCTCATATAGCTTTCAATTCCTTCATCCATATCATTAATATATATAGCAAACATTATTGGGGCCAGAACTGTTCCCTGCGGGACACCGCTTATTACTTCATTCCATTTTGAGTGCTGGTCTCTTATCACTACTCTCATTTTTCTTTCTTGCAAAAAGTCCTCCATCCAATTTAGCAATTTACCTTGTATTCCTCCTTCATATTCTAATTTCTTAAGCAACTTCTTATGTGGTACTTTGTCAAAAGCTTTTTTTAGGTCTAGAAATGCACAATCAGCCCATCCATCTCTTTCTTGTATTATATATATTAGCCTTGAATAGAAACATATTAAATTGGTGACGCATGATCGTCCTTGTCTGAATCCAAATTGCCTTGGATTTAGTACGTTGTTTTTTTCCAAGTATTTTACCCATCTACTTTTGATAATTCTTTCACAAATTTTTGCTATTGTACTTGTTAGAGAGACTGGTCTATAGTTGGTAGGTTCTTCTTTATTTCCTCCTTTATATATAGGTACTATATTTGCTTTTTTCCAATCTTCTGGAACTTTTCCTTCTTTTAAGGAACTGCTTATTATGCTATGTATTTTGTCTGCCAGTTCATTCCTGCATTCTTTCAGAATCCAGTTTGCTATTTCATCTGGCCCATGCGATTTTCTGACATCAAGATTACCCAAGTGTGTCAATATTTCATTCTTTGTTACTTCTATTTCTTCCATAGGGGGGACTTTTTCTTTCCACTCAATCTCTTCAGGTTGTATATTTTCCCTTGTAAACACTGATTTAAAATGTTTGTTCATAATTTCTGCCATTTCCATTTCCTCAGTGTATTCAACTCCTCCTTGTCTTAATTTCTCCAAGTCTTGTTTGTTTTTCAGTTTATTGTTTACAAATCTGTAAAATAATTTTGGTTGATCTTTACACTTTTCTATAACATCTTTTTCATATTTTCTTTTTTTCCTCTCTGCACTTTTGTACATATTCATTTCTATAACCAGTATATATTTTCCATTTTTCAGGTCTTCTGTCTTTTTTCCATCTGGTCCAGGCTTTGTCTCTTTTGTCTTTTAACTCCCTACAACTTTTGTTGTACCAGCATTTTACATATTCTTTTTCTTGTTTTTGTCTTGGGACATACTTTTCCACTCCTTTTTTGTAAATTTTTGTCAAAATATTCCATTTCTTTTCCACTGATGTTTCTTCTTTGTATATTTCTTCCCAGTTTTCTTGTTGGAAGAATTCTCTTATTTTATCAAAGTTTGTTTTTTTTGTACATCATTCTTCCTTTTCTATATTGTTCATTTCTTTTCATATATTTTTCTTCATTAAGTTCCAGTTCAATCAATATGTGGTCACTTTTACCTATTGGTGTTTTATATTCAATCTTGTCCACTATTCTAGGTTCAGATGTTATTATTAAGTCTAGTCTCGATGGTTCTTCTTCATTTCTATACCTAGTGTTCTCCTGTATCCATTGTGTCATTGAATGGTCAGTAATCATCTCAAGTAGAGCATTTCCCCATGAGTCATCACCGCTCTTTACTGTAATTTCTTCCCAGCAGATTTCCTTGCAATTAAAGTCGCCCATCATAACTATTCTTCCTCAGTCTTCCATTATTTTATTTAATGCTATCTTTGTGTCCTCTAACATACTTTTATGTTCACTCTCCTCCCATGAGGCTGTTTTCGGAGGCACATAATTTATCACAAATTTTCTGCTCTTCTTATCTCTGTCTTCCACTTCTATCATAATCATCTCTACTGTATTCTTTCCATATATGACACCTTTCACGTTTATATCCTTCTTAGTCAGGAACATAACTCCACCCCCTTGTTTTTTCTCTCTGTTTCTAATCCAATAATTGTATGCATCATGTCCTACACTGTTGGGTGGTAGTGGGCCTTTTAATTTTGTTTCTACAATTCCCATTATGTCCGGTTCTTTTTCCTTCAAATAATCATTCAGCTCATTCAATCCTGTTATTAATCCATCTATATTTGTGTAAGACGCTCTTAGTTTTCTGTCACTTCCATTGTGTTCTCTGTTTCCCTTATGTTTTTCTTTTGTATGTCGAACTGCTTTATTTTCATGTTCACTACTCTCCAATAGAATCTCTCTTTCTCTGACTCCGTTCTGTTCTCGTTTTTTGCCTTAGCTTCAAGTCTTTTCTGCTTTTCTGCCTCTCTTTCCTCCTTATTCATTTCTCTTTTTATCCATACCTTTTTATATTGATCACTTGTTGCTAGTTTCCCTGTTTTGGATAGAATTTTCTCTGCCGTTGTTTGTGACCTGAATTTAATCTTAATTGGTCTGGTCTTATCTGTACTATATTTTCCGAGTCTGAATTTTTCCTCAATTTCCTTTATAATTTCTGGTTCATCTTCCTGGACTAATTTTAATAAACTGCTTACTCTTTCATTTTCCTCCTTGATTCTTGCGGTTCTATCTGGGTTATGTTTCTCTTCCATTCCTAATATAATTATACATTTCTTTTTGTCAGCTAATTCTCTTACTATATTCTCCTTCTGTCTCATCACTTTAATAACTGAGTCTTCATTATGTTCTTTCAATTGCTGTTTGACTATGTCAGTGAATGAAACCTTATTCCCTTCTTGGGTTGTTCTCCAATTTTTAGCTTCTTTAGCTATTGTCTCTCTGTTTTCATGACTATTCTTCTTCAATTTCTCATTCTCCTCCTTTACATTTCTTAACTGTCTTTTTAGGCCCTCTATTTCATCAGTTAACCCCTTCCATACGGTGCCGCACACGTAGGCGTCATGGGGAGCGAGTATATTCGCGAGGCTGCCATATCGGCGTCTTGATTATATTTATTGTAGTCGCCCCTCCATAATGACATTCTTTCTAATTCTTTTGTAATCGCATTTTCTATGGTTATCAAAATTCACGGGTGAAGAGAGAACGATCGATATAAGCGGTGACTATATTTTATGATGCGAGTATTATTACGACACGTCGTACGGCTGGCATTGGCTGCTGCCACCGAGATCTAAGTCCATGACGCCTACGTGTGCGGCACCGTATGGAAGGGGTTAAGTTTCTGTTTGCCTTCTCTAGTTCTTCCAACCTTTCAATTCTCTGGAAAATGGAGTCAACATTACCTAACCTACGTTCCAAGTCCTCGATCACCTTATCAACTCTCTCCTCTAGTCTTATCAGTCGGGGGGTTGTGTCCCCCCACCCTCTTTAAACCCCTGGAACATATTCTCGTCACTTTCTACTGTATTGCTCCTCTCTATACTTCTAATCTTTACATTTTTATTAGCCATTTCGTCATCACTGAGTTGGTCCGGTGGTCGTTTCATGTTGACCTTACGCTTGTCTGCTTGGGCCAAGTCCTCCACTTCCTCATTTCCTTCCATTTCCCCAGCAATCCCTCCCCTTCTCCTCTTTTCCTACTTACCCACTGCCCCACGAGCAATTTCCCCCCACCCTGTAAATACAAAAAGGCACTTCTCTTTGCGTTGGGATCCACAATCGGCACTTTTCTTCAGAACGTTCTTCAAGCCGTCCGTTCGTTGAAAGTGTGTGTGTGTGTGTGTATACGTACATACATATATATATACATATATATATACTATATATATATGTATATATACACCAGTGAAGTTGCCGGAATAAGTGGAATTGTATATATGTATCTATTGCAATTAACATTTAATCAACTCCTACTGAGGTGTAAAGTTCTGGTAATGCAGGCCGATTATTTCGTCCTTGGTCAGATGAAGAGTATTATGGATTCTTTTAAAAATATTATTGCATTTTGCTACTTTGAACAATATAATCATTGGAAATGTGAAGGGGAGGTAATTCTGAAACAAAGTCATGGGAGCCTTTTGTCCGAGCGAAAGAGGACAAAATGAAGTGATTCCGATATTGACCTGTTAATTGAACTATTCATGCAAGTTTGAATCATGGGGACATGTTCATCCCAAGAAGGGTGAAGATCAGAAGCAAGGTGTCTAAGAACATTGAGACTCTTTCTATTCTGGTGTTCAACTAAGCCATTTGAACTAGGGTGATAAGCAGTAGTGTTGCATCTGTTTATTTGAAAGTAATTACAAATGTGCGAATCTCAATGTTTAATTCAGTTCTGTTTTCAGAAATCAGAGTTTTAGGTGTAGTGAAGGGACATATGAGTTTGTCAATAAGGGTCTTTGCCACGTGTTGTGCTGTCTTGTCAGCTGGGGGGGGGGGGAAGAATACAGAATCGTAAAAAATGGTCGACACAGAGGTATTGGTTTCCACTGGTAACTTAAGGAGATCAACAGCGACTGTGTCGAATGCTTTACAAGGGGTAGGGTAAGTTAAGATTGAAACATGACTGCTGTGAGTCGCGCAAGGGTGACAAGCGTCAATGTGGGAGTGTATATCCTTCCTTATGGTTAACCAGTAGTGCAATCTGGCTTGTGTAATGCTTTCCTCCTTACCAGGGTGTGCGGTAATGGGGGAATCGTGTAGTTGTAGAACTTCTGGAATGAGGTCCGTAGGGACTACGAGCTGAAACACTGAACGGTTGGGTTCATGTTTGTTCGTTAGTGTTGTTTTGTGATATAGTATACCATCAACTAACATGCAATTGTCGAGATTGGGAGGTAAATTTTCTGTGTCAGTTGTGTCTGCAGACTTGAGGAAATACATAACATGTTTCCAAAGAGGGTCTGATCTCTGCCCTGCGGCTGCGCGCGCTTGTGTAAGAATTACTGAAATTGGATTTTGATTGATGATCGCTATTAGGTTCGGTTTACCTTGAACAAAATGAAAGGTGGAGATGAACTCTTGTATGATGAGGAACAAGCGGGCAAGTTTTCCTGAAAAATAATTTCCTTTGAAGAGGTGTAAGATTGGTTGATGGTCTGTGTGGATGTGTATGTCGTAACCAAGGATGATCTCTTTGAAATGTTTGAGTGCGTACATAACAGCTAGATCTTCTATGTGACCGAATGATTTTGTTCGTGTTTGTTGAGTGTGTGGCTAGCATAGGCAATTGGTCTGAGGTTTGTGTCGTGTTGTTTCATGAGGACTGCGCCAAGTTCGGTGTAGGACGCATCTGTGTATATTGTGAAAGAAAGCTTGTGGTTTGGGAAGCCAGGGATGTGCCGAGGTTAAGGCTTTCTTTAAGCCATTAGAGGCTTTCTCTTGGACAGCTGTCCAAATGAAGGGAGTGAGCTTAAGTAGTGAAGTTAATGGTTGTGCTATACCAGTGTAACCTTGAATATAACGTCTGTAAAATCCTGATAGACCAAGGAATGAATGTATGTGTGCAACAGAAGTAGGGCGTGGAAAATCAATGACTACCTTGACCTTGTCCTGCGAGCTTAAAATTCCTTGTTAGTTAAGGACATTCCCCAAGAAGCGTATTTCTTTCTGAAGGAAGGAGCACTTCTTAAGCTTTAGTTTGAGACCTGCTTTTGCTAGTCGTGAAAAGACAGTGTGAAGAGTGTGTAAGTGTTTGCTAACGGATTTGGAAGCGATGATCATGTCATCGAAGTACATAAACACTGAATGACATATGAGACATGCAAAGACTGTGTGCATAAGTCGTGTGAACACTGAAGGAGTTTAAACGAGACCCACGGACATGCTAAAGGCTGTCAGAGGCCTAGACTCTGGAGCAAGGGAAATCTGGAAATATCCCGACATAGGGTCTAAGGTTACGAGCACTACGTTGAAGTCTACTACTGGGCGGAACAGAGGGACATCCCATTGACTGATTGATGGCTCAATAATGTCTTGAATAAGTTTATCTATAAACATGCATTTACTGTGTGACATTCTGTATGCGGAAATGTAACGCGGTTTGGAGTTCTCACGAAGGGGTATATGATGCTAAATGAGATTAATAACTCCAAGGGTTTAACCTGAACTTGTTGCAAAGTGCAAGCAAGTCTGCTTGTGCATCAGGGAAGTCTATGGGGTTGAAATTTGATGCATCAATGGGTTCCTGTGCTGTTAGGAAGTCGGAAATTTTGGTGCAAACTTGAGAAGTAGGGGTTTTGTTATCTATGATTTTGATGCATGAGGGATATACTTCGAAATCGCAAATGTTTGTACCAACTGTGAGATGGAGGGGAGCGTTAGTGTCATTAGCAATTAAAATGCAAGTATGTCCTTTGACATAGAGCTGATGGCCGAAAGGAGGGAAATGCCATTGACACGGCAAGTTCCTGGAGATGTGCACCGAGTCTTGGTAATGTGTAGTTATAAAAGAGATGTGTTACGTGAATGTCTTGCATGCGATGTATTATGTGAATGTACTGCGTGGGGTGGATTTGATATTGGATTCCTCTAAGAGGGGCAAGATATCCTCAGGTGGTGAAAAGTCAACGGTATTTACGTTTTTTTTTTTTTTTCTTGAGTTTTGCTCATTTGGACATGCGGGAACAGTTAGTGCTTCTGTTATGTTTTGGAACGCATGTCCACAGCTGTCAGTAAAGTAGGAGAGTTAGAGTCCTGGGGAGGGGTTTGGGTGGATGAACACTGGGAACTCTTTTGCATGAAGGTGGTGGAGCAATATGTGCTAGCAGCTAGTGCATTCTCGTGTAATGAAATGGAGTGAATTTTAGAGTAGAATCAACTGACACGAAATCATGTTCTGCCTGTGCCTGCTCGGTCATGTTTAAGTGATTTACTTTGTTAGAAGTTGCTGATGGCAATGCAGGGAGGAAATTGTTTCCATAAAAGATACCATATTGCACAGGAAAAGTGACTATGCTATGTTGCATCATCAATGTTAAACCTATGAAGATATCAGCTGGAAAGTGAACGCCAGCTACGTAGGCGGTAACTGGAACAGATGGGCACTCATCTTTGACGCTAATGTCTTGGTAGAATTGACCAATTATTGGTAATGGTACATGTACATCATCTACATTGCGAAGATTGATGTCGGGGGGCTCCAAAATGGTGACACGTTTAGTTGCAGTGAGGAATTTTTGGGAAAAGTGTGTTGACATTATGTTAACTGGAGAATCTGTGTCAAGAAAGATTGTCACTTTGGTGTTGCCAGACGTAGCATTAAATGTTAAGGAATTGAAAAACATGTCTGAGATATCTAGGGTATGTACAGGTAGAGTTGATGAGTTAATTTTTGGGTATGGAGTAACTGTTCTTGGTGTGCATGGAGTCTTGGTATTCTGTAGTCATAAAGAAGTGTTATGTGAATGCCTTGCAGAAGAGTGATCTGGGGATTTTGGTCTGTGTTGCTTCCGTGCTAACAACACACGGCAACGACCACTCGTGTGAAAACATGTACCATGATAATCGTAGTGTCAGTTTGGCTGTGAAGGGTTTCTGCAGTAACACATGTTTGCGAGGTGTCTTGGTTTGTGGCAGTATGTACAAACCAGTTGTGTTCTTGATGGAGAGCGTTGGCATGAGCAATGTCGAGTGTGAGATGTATGTCTTGATCTCGTGTTATGTGAGGGGAACCGTGTGGCTGTTGTGTGGGTGGGTCCAATGGGTACTGACTGGCTCTGGATCTGGGTGATAGCTTTGTTCGTGTCCGAGAATTTCCTCGAGAATTCGCTTAGTGTGAATGGAATAGTACTAGCTTTTTGGAGTGTGTCTGGGTGTGATTGGGAGAGTAGTCAAAATTATGCCATGAGTGAGGCTATGAGTTTCAATGAAATCTTGTCTTCTGAGACCCAGTCCGAATTTTGTAGGCTTTCTCGGAGTTCACTCATAAACGTTGAATCAATTTTGACAACTTTCTCATTGGTGTGGTGTGGGCCATGATTGTAAGTTCTAGCTAAAGAGTATGGGGGAGGGGAGTGATCCAAGTAGTTCAAATGAAGCAAAGGGTTTTTTAAAGTGATCTACGAAATAGTGATAGTTTCACAGACTAGCACTTATATTCGAGTTGATGTATCAAACCTGGCCTCAGTTTGATCACATGGTTTAGAACCTATTTATATATACAATGACGCTACTTCTTCGCATCATCATTGTTATGACCTATGAACTCAGCCATAAAATGCCCGAGTTGTGTACTCCTCCGCCATTGGTTTGTAAGCCCTCCTGCAACTTGAACACTTATATAAGAAATAGCCTACTCCCATTTATCTTATCTAACTTAAGATAACCAACTAGTTGGTCGGATTTAACATCAATACGCATTTTCATTAAGGATGGCGAGTAAATATGGCTCTTGGTAAGATATGTGGCATATGGCGCCACACCCAAGTCTCTTTGTGTTATTGTGACACGTCATGACAAGTGATGGAATTTTTTTTTATCGTTTTTGTTTTTTTGTTTTTTAGAAAAAAATTATATATATATATATATATATATATATATATATATATATATATATATATATATATATATATATATATACATCAAGGACTACTATTATACAGGACGTGCGCACCCAGATCCCTGGCTCCGCTAGCGGAGGCCATTGCTTTCTTTGTAACCTAACATTTTATATTGGACAAATATATCAAAACTAGAAACCTAACATTGTATATAGGACAAATATATAAACTATTGACTTATTCAATGCAGTATTTAGGCACTCTTATGCTTTGAAATGCCAATTTAGCCAGACTTAACAAGTATTATTGTATGAGATTAATGGACACCAGGGTTGACGATTTATTTTTTTTATTTTTTTATTTTTTAATCAGATTTATTTGATTTAAATCGATTTTTTTATAGATTTTAAATATTGTGGGATTGCTATCTGATATGCGATTTGATTGCTAAAGGACATTTTTAGCATATCAATATAAGGAGCAGTGTTATATAGACTTGCCACAAGTATAAAAGGAACGGTATAAGCCGTATGTGAGGACGGTATGCTCAGGTTCACTCGGTTCCTCCAAGAGTTTTCTCATCTTGGTGACATTTGCTGCATTGTCTGTCACAACACTTCCATTGTGACAACCAAAATCTTGTTCAGCCATCTTGATCGAATTTTGTACAAGTTGTAGAAGATATTCAGCAGTGTGAGGTTTCCTTGATGTGTCTATTGTGTCAACTAAATAAATCTGACCAGTGGATGTTGATAGTGACACATATTATGGGCTCATTATGGATGTTAGACCACCCATCAATTGAAAGACATACAGTTTCATTATTCAGGTCATCTGCACACTTTTTATATTCCTTTTCATACACAAGATCCAAGTATTTATCAGCAATATCTTATGTGGATGGAGGAATATAACCTGGCCTCAGGTTCTGAAGCATCTTGAGAAACTGAGGATGCTGAACAAGACGAAATGGTGAATTTGTAGCAAATATCATTCTTGCAATTTCTTTGTCGAGATTTTCCTTTTGAGAGGCTGAAGTTTTTATGATAATCCGTCCAGAGATGTTGATGACTTTCTTTTATATGAAAATGATTTAGCGGAAGTGGCGCCTGTGGAGGAGTCTGATAGTGACCTTTTTAATGGTGGAGTCAGGTTTGCAGATAATTCAAGTGGAGCCGATGATGAAGGGATTGAAGCTGTTGATACAGATCCTGAAATGGAAACAGAAAATTTTAGCATATTGCATAATTTATAAATGAATGAATTCAGTGTGATTTAGGCTACTTTTGAGTACAGTACTTATTTTTTTAGATAATGATCATATTCACACAAGCCACTAAATTATTTGGAAATAATTAACAGGATATGAAATAGGTGGGCTTGGAATTCAGCCCACATAGAATTCAGTCTACTTTTAAATTCATTGAAAATAATGGGTTAGTTGGGTTAGGTTAGGCTAGATCCCTTTGGGCTGAATCCCATGTGGGCTGAATTCCAATGGAACCTATGAAATATATTACACAATGTTGAATGAAATGAATAACAATCATCTAGGCCCCAAAGTTGAGTGGATACAGTATATTATAGTGATATAGTCATTACCCAAACTTAGAAGTAATGAAGTTGAAGTATCATCTCTTTAGGCCTTCACATTTTTATTGCACATGCTCTCCATTGTTCACCAAATTTATATAGTTGCGTATGAAAAGGGAGAAATGCACACAATATAAGTAAAATTATTTACCTGGGTCATCAATTTCTTCTTCTGTATGCTGTGGCTGACCTTGGCATTTATCTGTGTGAGATTTTAATCTTGACACAATGCCCTGTAGTTCCTGGCTGCAGTCTTTGCATTTAGCTCGGTGCCCTTCACCAGAAGTTGTTGATAGTTTTCCAAAATAATTCTAGACAGGATCATTTTTTCTGCCTGAAGGAACCACTCTGCCAGGTCCAGAAGACATTATTCCTGGTTGATTCCAAAGCAGTAACTGGCTCAGTGAGAAGCTGCTTACCTAGAACAAGTTTCAACAAGAATCTTGTTGAAACTTGTTGTGGGCTGCACAGTGATATATGTATTACATGTAGGCTTATATCGTTCCTTGTATACTTGGGGCAAGTCTATATAACACTGCTCCTTATATTGATATGCTAAAAATGTCCTTTAGCAATCAGATCGCATATCAGATAGCAATCCCACAATATTTGAAATCTATAAAAAAAAAGAATAATCTATTTAAATAAAAAAAAATCTGATTTAGATAAAAAAAAAATCATTTTTTTACATTTTTTAAAAAGATAAAAAAAAAAAAAATCGCCAACCCTAGTGTCCACTAACCTCATACAATAATATCTGTTAAGTCCGGCTAAAATTGGCATTTCAAAGCATAAGAGTGCCTTAAAAATAATTTCTTATTTCACTATAAAAGTTTATATTAACTTATACTGCATTGAATAAGTCAATAGTTGATATATTTGTCCTATATACAATGTTAGGTTTCTAGTTTTGATATATTTGTCCAATATAAAATGTTAGGTTACAAAGAAAGCAATGGCCACCGCTAGCGGACCCAGGAATCTGGGTGCGCACGTCCTCTGTAATAGTAGTCCTTGATATACATATATATATATATATATATATATATATATATATATATATATGTATATATATATATATGTATATATATATATATATATATATATATGACACACAGGAAACCCACAGTCGGAGAAAATAAACTTCGACTAAAGAAGAATCCTATGTTTCGGCTATGAACTGTAGCCCCATTCAGGAAAGTGCTTTTGGTACTTTCCTGAAGAGGACTACAGTTGATAGCCGAAATATAGGATTCTTCTTTATTCGAAGTTTATTTTCTCCGACTGTGGGTTTCCTGTGTGTCATTTACAAATGTGCTACTACATATCTGTTTAGCAATATATATATATATATATACATATATATATATATGTATATCTATATATCTATATATATGTAAATATATATATATATATATATATATATATATATGTATTATCCATCTGGACAGATGAAGATAGGAGGGTGGTAACGAAACACACAAGTCAGAGATGAGTTTATTTCTCTAACGTTGCGGCTATTTACACCTTCTCTCTGAAGGTGTAAATAGCCGAAATGTTAGAGAAATAAACTCATCTCTGACTTGTGTGTTTCTTTACCACCCTCCTATCTTCATATATATATATATATATATGCATATGTATATATATATATATACATATATATATATATATATATATATATATATCAGTGGCGACTCCGGCCGTCAGGCTACTCGGTCTTAGCCCGAGTATTATATTTTCTAAAATGAACATGTAATTACAGCCAGTTAGCTCGGGCTCCATTTATTTCGCCTGGCCACAGTTCATATATTTTCGTTCAGTGTTTGGGATTTGTCTAATCTAGGTGGGCTGTGTCAGAATATAAATATTGCTCCTATATAACGCGCCAGGCTCGTCACCCAATGACAGTCGAGCTGCTTCTCGGCTCGGCCAATCAGAGCTTTTCTACAGAGCTTAGGATTTAAATTCCAATGTATGAAAGATCTCAATTCTACAATATTCTTAAAGGAACGGAAAACTGTCCAGTAACTCGGGCTAATACAAATTAGCTTGGTAAGCTGGGTAAAAGACTAACTGGCATCTCTTGAGTTGATGATGCGCTCGGGCTCAGAGCTTACCGGCCCAAGTTGTTATCTATAATTGTAAGAATTAAAAGTAATTCAAATTCAATGTTTCCTTGAAACAATAGATTTCTACAGAGCTTAGGATTTAAATTCTAATGTAAGAAAGATTTAAATTATACAGTATTCTTAAAGGAACGGAAAACTGTCCAGTAACTCGGGCTAATACGTATTAGTTTGGTAGAGGTAAAAGTCTACGGTGTGCATTACGTCTCTTACCTTCATTTATGCATGTGTCTTAGGCGAAATCTGTGATGAGCCCGAGTGACGTTGATGACCTGGAGTCGCCTCTGATATATATATATATATATATATATATATATATATATATATATATATATATATATATATATATAGATGTATATATATATATATATATATATACACTGCCAAAGTTGCTCAGATATTAATATTAAGTATATAAAAACAGGTGTAAGTACTTGATTCATCCCTCCACATATGTGTACCTATCTTCAGACACCATAAAAATAAGCATAAGTAATTGACTTTTTGTCAGATGCTGCAACAAGTGTAGATGCTGTATATGGGCCAATATGGCAACCTTACAAAATCTAAATAAGCATGAAGCTATTTGCCAATATATTGTGTCTGCATATACCAGCAATGTCATCAACCTGAAAACAAACAAGCATTGATCTGTCTATGTACCTTTATATAATATAGCCACATGCTGTACATGTGTTTGATGGACTATAAATAGTTTCCTTCATGTATATCCATCATAGTACTCTAAAATCCACTCTAGTCTTAACACAATCTTCATGGATTGAACACTACAAATTTTCCTTACTACATCAATCCATGTCATGTGGCTCCTGCCGCTCCTCCTCAGGCTCCTCTGCCAGGGCTGGGCAGATCATCAATTGAGTCCTTAGAATCTGCTTCAGAATGGTCCGAGTCGTCCAAATCAAGTTGGAAAGTGGGGATGCTGCTTGAAGCAGTAGAATCCCTGCTGGTTAATGGCTGTGGTGGTGGTGGATTACTGTCATAAGCTGCATGGCGAGGATATTCATGGGCATCGTCCATATTGCCCAGTGCTAAGTTTTGCCCAATAAACATCAACTTGGCAGCTCTGTCGGTGGTCAAATGATTCCTTCTCGCAGAATGTGCCAATGCATGTCTGCTAAAGGATCGCTCGACAGATGCACTGGATGGGAGCAGTTGCAGGATGTTTGAGGCAACACGGGACAGCTGAGTTGAGTAACAGATCCTGTTCCACCAACTAGATGCTGATGTCTTATCAACAGCACCCCAAACAAATGGCTTTGAAAAAAAAAAAGTTGATTTGGACCTGTAATCTGCCAACTCAGCTATTACTTGGGTCTCATCGACATTTGGCAGTTGTGCAGCAATTTCATAAATGGCCTGCATGGAATCCACCTGAAAATTAACAATATTTTTAGTATAAGTATATGATACCTCAACTTGTATAATTTGAAAGAGATACTACTAGTAATTTAGGTCAGGTGAATTCAGGTCAAGTAAGACTTGGAGGAATATGCAGTGGCATATGGGCAAGACTGGATTTTGGGGGTAATAAGAACATATTATTACAAAATAAAAATAAAAACTACTTACCGCTTCTTCACCCAAAGGTGACATCCATAGTAACAAGGATCCACCAAGTTGGCTGCAAGGTGAATACTTTTCCCCAGGAATTTTTTCCTTTCACGAATTATTCCCTTGAAGGCATCTTCTTCACTCTTGAGGATCTGGGATGAGGAGAGATTCTCTTCAAAGGACAGCTTTAAATCTCTGAACACTTTCATTACCAGAGAGAGGTTTTTATTGTCTCTATGGCAGTGATGGCATCTGCCACTGGCCTCAGGAGCTTGAGAGTACCCTCAGTCCGATCCCAAAATACTTTTGAAAGTAGGAGCTTCCTAATGGGCAAATCCAAAGATGGCTTGGCATCACCATTGATTGCAAGAGCCTGAAGTGCATGTTTTTTAATGCATACACTCTTTAGACACTGGATAATGGATCCCCATCTGAGACAAAGGTGGACAACAATATTAGCACCAGTATGAATTCTCAATTCAAAACAACTCAGCCATGAGAAACATTAAATTAAATGTATCATTGATAAAGAATTCACAGCAAGTTTACTGGCATAAGAATGAGATTTCAAATAGTATTTTGCAATTTGTGATCTTTAGCAATGAGTAATATACTAATAATTCTTACCTTGTTTTAACTGGCAGTTTTAGTGTCTGCTGTTGCCCCTGTGGTGACTGCTGTTGATGTTTGAGTAGAGCAGTGAGCTTTTGGGACTGTTTGACTGCTTTGTAAACTTTTATGCAGTCAGACTGGATATTTTCTGTAGTCTTGATCTTTTTTTAGGTCTGTGAATATTAACTGCAGAGTGTGAGCAATGCAACCATATGGTTTTATGTGGGAATACTCCAACTGAAGCAGTCCCCAAGCCTTTTTCATATTAGAGGCATTATCTGTGCAGACCCCCAACACTTTCAATGGGCCAGTGTCATCCACTACTTTCTTCAGGAGATCTGCTATGTACTGCCCAGTGTGGCTTTCTGCACCTAATAATAAAACAGAAGCCATAATTAGATATTGCAGCATATTCCAAAAGTACAAAACTAACGAAAACCGAAATACAGAGAATTGACTATTAATTGATATTAATCTCTTCTTAAGATAGGAGGTTTATGTGAAATACTTTATTTTATTGTCTAAGTTAATTTTGTAATTGAGTTGTAACTGAATGCTATTTTAACTGAAACTAACCTGTTGCAATGCTGCTCTAAAGTATGGGCCTTGGCACTATCACAATGAAGTTTATGATCACCTCATTCCTGTAGTTATCCAGTATTTTAGGATTAATTAGGGCAATGATTATTTATGACAATTTATTAGGAATAATAAGTGACATAATGATGTTACATATCCCAGTTCTTACCTGACATTAATCCAACTATCACACATTACTGCAACACTAGAAGCAGATGCTACTAGTTCCTTAACAGCTACAGAACACTCCTGGTAGACCCTCTCAAGAAGATTGTTTGAGATTGAGTACCGGCTCGGAATCTTGAAAGATGGCCTCAGAGTCTTGAAGATATTTGCCCACAATTTATTACCAACCATGCCTAGTGGGCAGCCACTTGCATAGATAGCCCGGGCTAACTGCAACTGAGCTTCTTCCTGTAATGCATTTGATTTCCATTAATCATGATACTGATAGACTGATTACTGAATGTTGACATTGGAGATACATTAGTATATACAATATATAACTATAACATAGTATATACTTACTGTTTGTGTTTCTGTCATTTTGTCAACATATGTGTATGAAGCAGTCTTCTGGTGTGTTAACTTTTTGGCTTTGGCAGGATTGGAAGTTACTGGAGTGGTTCCAGAACTGGCAGAAACATATTATCCAGGTCTACTTGTTGTGCCTGTGGCTGTGTCAGGTCTGGGCAGAGCCATCGGAATCGGACTTGTGAAAAATTAATCATCTAATGTCCTTTGCATTGTATGAGTGCTTGTACTTGTTGCACTTGTATCATGCAAGAGCAACTGCAGTTCCATGTCTGAGTCACTGTCTATGCCTTGTGATCTTCCCTCAGTAGTTTCAGCATCAGTAAGAACTGTTTTTTGGCCTTTACCACGTGTCAAATACTTCTTGATTTTTTCACCACATTTCTTGCACTGAACCATCCGACTTCCGTTTTTTTTACAGTACTATCGAGCAAATTAAGCATTTCACTTTTGCCACTTTCCCATCACTTGGGACATCTTTGAATAAATTGGCAACTGGAGTCTTCTTCCTGCCTGGCATTGTAGGTTTTACACTACCCACACAACAACAGATTACAGGACTGATAACAAATACGAACAACTTACAATGTTGCCAAATCTCAGTCACAGTGGTGCCAAACCTTTTATGAGATAAAATTCCAGAAACTATACCAAATTAGCAGAAAACTCTTATATATCACCACCATCAAAGGTATATTATTAACACACATGTGTTTGAGAGTTAAAGATGCATCAAAACATGACACATAGAAAATGGGAAATGACCTGAAATAATTAAAAAAAAAACTGTTTGAGGGGTATACCGTTTTATATGATAATCTAGAAACAATTGTAATGTTTTTTTTTTCCTTGCCGAGATATTTAACACAGAACATTTAAAAAAAAAGTTTTTTTTTTTTTTTTTTTTTTTTAAGAGTCGCATCACTAGTCATGATACACAATGAAACTTGACACATGACACGTCATGGAAAATGACAATAGGATGTAGTTTTCTCAGAAAAATCAGACAGAATGACGACTATACTGGATGTTGATATAAACATTTTACCTTTTCGTCTTTGATGCTTCTTCGCCGTTAAAGAGGGGTAATGTGGTCTCATCCTTGACTATAATGATAAGATTTTGTATTGTCATAGTGTTTTGAGTAGCAGTTGAGTTTTCCGAAGAGTTGTTAGCAGGAGGGGACATATTTGGTGTGTTGGAACTGAGTGTAGAGCAGCTGCGTGTACAGGATCGGTATGTTGAGTCAGAAAGATGTTTGGACACGTTTATAGACTGATAAAAAAAAAAAAAGTGATGCCTCCTAGGTGATATTGAAAACGGAAAATTATCTTCTTACTCAAGATGATATAGGAAATTTGGCTCTTATGAATGAGGATGGTGGGGCTATTCGGTGGGAAGAGTTTGGTTCTATAAATGATGATGCAGTGGGCTGAATCGGTGGTAAGATGCACTGCTGGAAACAGGGGGAGGAGTTAGTACAACATATTGGGATGGTTTTATATATATATATATATATATATATATATATATATATATATATACATATATATATATAAATATATATATACATATATATATATATATATATATAAATATGTATATATATATATATATATATATATATATATATATATATATATATATATGTATTTACCTAGTTGTATTTTACGGGAAGGGGAGCTATGCTCGTGGGGTCCCGTCTTCATATCTCATTTTATCTAAACTATTTTTATATTCATGTATTGTTTTTGCACACACCACTTTCTCATCTAACATGTTCCAACTGTTTATTACTTTGTGAGGAAAGCTGTTCTTTTTCAAGTCTCTTCTATAGCTGTCTTTTTTTATTTTCTTTCCATGTCCTCTTGTATTTCTGTCATCCCATTTTATCAGATTCTCTCTATCAGTAATTTCTATGCCTTTCATGATTCTGTAAATAGCTATCAAATCTCCTCTCTCTCTTCTTTGCTCTAGTGTCTGTAGTTCAAGTTTTTCTAGTCTCTCTTCATATGATAGTTTTGAGAGTGTTGGTGCCAGTTTTGTAATTGCTCTTTGTATTCTTTCAAGTTTTTTTATACATTTTTTTGTACTTGGTGACCATATCGTTGCTGCATATTCCAATCTTGGTCTTATCAGGGTGATTAGGATTTTCTTCACCATTTCTTCATCCCGGTATGTAAATGCAACTTTGATTGTTCTTATTAAATTATAAGTTTCTCCAAATATCTTATTTATATGTTTCTCAGGTGACATATTATTCATAACAATGACTCCCAGGTCCTTCTCATTTTCTACTTTTTTTATTCCTTCTTCTCCCAATTTATATGCTCCTGTTATTCTGTTTTTGCTTTTTCCAAATTCCATTATACTACACTTTTTTGTATTGAACTCCATCTCCCACTTCCTACTCCATTCCTGTACTATATTTAGATCTCTCTGTAGTGATTCACAATCTTCTTCAGTTTTCACTCTTTTCAGTAGTTTTGCATCATCTGCAAAGAAGCTCATATAGCTTTCAATTCCTTCATCCATATCATTAATATATATAGCAAACATTATTGGGGCCAGAACTGTTCCCTGCGGAACACCACTTATTACTTCATCCCATTTTGAGTGCTGGTTTCTTATCACTACTCTCATTTTTCTTTCTTGCAAAAAGTCTTCCATCCAATTTAGTAGTTTCCCTGTATTCCTCCTTCAGTTTCTAATTTCTTAAGCAACTTCTTATGTGGTACTTTGTCAAAAGCCCGCCCATCCATCTCTTTCTTGTATTATATCTATTAGCCTTGAATAGAAACATATTAAATTGGTGACGCATGATCGTCCTTGTCTGAATCCAAATTGCCTTGGATTTAACACTTTTTTTTTTTTCTAAATATTTTACCCATCTACTTTTGATAATTCTTTCACAAATTTTTGCTATTGTACTTGTTAGAGAGACTGGTCTATAGTTAGTAGGTTCTTCTTTATTTCCTCCTTTATATATAGGTACTATATTTGCTTTTTTCCAATCTTCTGGAACTTTACCTTCTTTCAAGGAACTGTTTAGTATGCTATGTATTTTGTCTGCCAGTTCATTCCTGCATTCTTTCAGAATCCAGTTTGCTATATCATCTGGTCCATGCAATTTTCTGACATCAAGATTACTCAAGTGTGTCAATATTTCATTCTTTGTTATTTCTATTTCTTCCATAGGGGGGACTTTCTCTTTCCATTCAATCTCTTCAGGTTGTATGTTCTCCCTTGTAAACACTGATTTAAAATGTTTGTTCATAATTTCCGCCATTTCCATTTCCTCAGTGTATTCAACTCCCTCCTGTCTTAATTTCTCCAAGTCTTGTTTATTTTACAGTTTATTGTTTACAAATCTGTAGAATAGTTTTGGTTGATCTTTACACTTTTCTATGACATCTTTTTCATATTTTCTCTTTTCCTCTCTGCACATTTGTACATATTCATTTCTATAACCAGTATATATTTTCCATTTTTCAGGTCTTCTGTCTTTTTTCCATCTGGTCCAGGCTTTGTCTCTTTTGTCTTTTAACTCCCTACAACTTTTGTTGTACCAGCATTTGACATATTCTTTTTCTTGTTTTTGTCTTGGGACATACTTTTCCACTCCTTTTTTTGTAAATTTTTGTCAAAATATTCCATTTCTCTTCCACTGTTGTTTCTTCTTTGTATATTTCTTCCCAGTTTTCTTGTTGAAAGAATTCTCTTATTTTATCAAAGTTTGTTTTTTCATACATCATTCTTCCTTTTCTATATTGCTCATTTCTTTTCATATATTTTTCTTCATTAAGTTCCAGTTCAATCAATATGTGGTCACTTTTACTTATTGGTGTTTTATATTCAATCTTATCCACTATTCTAGGTTCAGATGTAATTATTAAGTCTAGTCTCGATGGTTCTTCTTCATTTCTATACCTAGTGTTCTCCTGTATCCATTGTGTCATTGTATGGTCAGTAATCATCTCAAGTAGAGCGTTTTCCCATGAGCCGTCTCCACCGTTTACTGTCATTTCTTCCCAGCAGATTCCTTTGCAATTAAAGTCGCCCATTATAACTATTCTTCCTCCATCTTCCATTATTTTATTTAATGTTATCTTTGTGTCCTCTAACATACTTTTATGTTCACTCTCCTCCCATGAGGCTGTTTTCGGGGGCACATAATTTATCACAAATTTTCTGCTCTTCTTATCTCTGTCTTCCACTTCTATCATAATCATCTCTGTATTCTTTCCATATATGACACCCTTCACGTTTATATCCTTCTTAGTCAGGAACATAACTCCACCCCCTTGCTTTTTCTCTCTGTTTTTAATCCAATAATTATATGCATCATGTCCTACACTGTTGGGTGGTAGTGGGCCTTTTAATTTTGTTTCTACAATTCCCATTATGTCCGGTTCTTTTTCTTTCAAATAATCATTCAGCTCATTCAGTCCTGTTATTAATCCATCTATATTTGTGTAAGACACTCTTAGTTTTCTGTCACT
This sequence comes from Oratosquilla oratoria, assembly GCF_046742065.1. Lineage (NCBI taxonomy): Eukaryota > Metazoa > Arthropoda > Malacostraca > Stomatopoda > Squillidae > Oratosquilla > Oratosquilla oratoria. The sequence goes on along the minus strand of NC_134802.1, from coordinate 5,507,455 downwards.
TCCATTGTGTTCTCTGTTTCCCTTTTGTTTTTCTCTTGTATGTCGAACTGCCTTAGTTTCATATTCACTACTCTCCAATAGAATCTCTCTTTCTCTGACTCCGTTCTGCTCTCGTTTTTTTTCTTAACTTCAAGTCTTTTCTGCTTTTCTTCCTCTCTTTCCTCTTTATTCATTTCCCTTTTTATCCATACCTTTTTATATTGTTCACTTGTTGCTAGTTTCCCTGTTTTGGATAAGATATTCTCTGCCATCATTTGTGACCTGAATTTAATCTTAATTGGTCTGGTCTTATCTGTGCTTTCCGAGCCTGAATTTTTCCTCAATTTCCTTCATAATTTCTGGTTCATCTTCCTGAACTAGTTTTAGTAAACTGCTTACTTTTTCATTTTCCTTATTGGTTCTTGAGGTTCTATCTGGGTTATGTTTCTCTTCCATTCCTAATATAATTATACATTTCTTTTTGTCAGCTAAGTCTCTTACTATATTCTCCTTCTGTTTCATCACTTTAATAACTGAGTCTTCAGTTTGTTCTCTCATTTGCTGTTTAATTATATCAGTAAATGCAACTTTACTGTTTTCTTTTATCGACTTCCATCCCTCTCTGTTTTCTTTACTATTCCTCTTCAATTCCTCATTCTCCACCTTTACTTCTTTTAACTGTCTTTTCAGGTTTTCTATTTCATCAGTTAAGTTTTTGTTCGCCTTCTCTAGTTCTTCCAATTTTTCAACCTTTTGTAGAATGTTGTTAACATGACCGAACCTACGCTCCAAGTCCTCGATCATCTTATTGACCCTCTCTTCTAGTCTTGTCAGTCGGGGGGGGGGGGTTGGTTTGTGTCCCCCCCACCCTCTTTAAATCCCTGGAAAATATTCTCATCACTTTCTACTGTATTGCTCTTATCTATACTTCTAATCTTTACATTTTTATTAGACATTTCATCGTCGTCGGGGGGCCGTTTGTTTACCTTTCGCCTGTCTGCCTGGGCCAAGTCTACTCCTTCCTCATTTCCTTCCATTTCCCTCAGTAATCCCTCCCCTTCTCCTCTTTCCCTACTTTCCTACTACCCCACGAACAATTTCCCCCCCACCCTGTAAATACAATAAGCACTTCTCTTTGCATTGGGATCCACAAAACCTCAATTTTCTTCAGAACGTCTTCTAAGCCATCCGTTCGTTGAAGTGTATTTACCTAGTTGTATTTACCTAGTTGTATTTTACGGGAAGGGGAGCTATGCTCGTGGGGTCCCGTCTTCATATCTCATTTTATCTAAACTATTTTTAAATTCATGTATTGTTTTTGCACACACCACTTTCTCATCTAACTTGTTCCAACTGTCTATTACTCTGTGAGGAAAGCTGTTCTTTTTCAAATCTCTTCTATAGCTGTCTTTTTTTATTTTCTTTCCATGTCCTCTTGTATTTCTGTCATCCCATTTTATCAGATTCTCTCTATCAGTAATTTCTATGCCTTTCATGATTCTGTAAATAGCTATCAAATCTCCTCTCTCTCTTCTTTGCTCTAGTGTCTGTAGTTCAAGTCTTTCTAGTCTCTCTTCATATGATAGTTTTGAGTGTGTTTGGTGCCAGTTTTGTAATTGCTCTTTGTATTCTTTCAAGTTTTTTTATACATTTTTTGTACTTGGTGACCATATCGTTGCTGCATATTCCAATCTTGGTCTTATCAGGGTGATTAGGATTTTCTTCACCATTTCTTCATCCAGGTATGTAAATGCAACTTTGATTGTTCTTATTAAATTATAAGTTTCTCCAAAAATCTTATTTATATGTTTCTCAGGTGACATATTATTCATAACAATGACTCCCAGGTCCTTCTCATTTTCTACTTTTTTTATTCCTTCTTCTCCCAATTTATATGCTCCTGTTATTCTGTTTTTGCTTTTTCCAAATTCCATTATACTACACTTTTTTGTATTGAACTCCATCTCCCACTTCCTACTCCATTCCTGTACTATATTTAGATCTCTCTGTAGTGATTCACAATCTTCTTCAGTTTTCACTCTTTTCAGTAGTTTTGCATCATCTGCAAAGAAGCTCATATAGCTTTCAATTCCTTCATCCATATCATTAATATATATAGCAAACATTATTGGGGCCAGAACTGTTCCCTGCGGAACACCGCTTATTACTTCATCCCATTTTGAGTGCTGGTTTCTTATCACTACTCTCTTTTTTCTTTCTTGCAAAAAGTCCTCCATCCAATTTAGTAGTTTTCCCTGTATTCCTCCTTCAGTTTCTAATTTCTTAAGCAACTTCTTATGTGGTACTTTGTCAAAAGCTTTCTTTAGATCTAAAAATGCACAGTCCACCCATCCATCTCTTTCTTGTATTATATCTATTAGCCTTGAATAGAAACATATTAAATTGGTGACGCATGATCGTCCTTGTCTGAATCCAAATTGCCTTGGATTTAACACTTTGTTTTTTTCTAAATATTTTACCCATCTACTTTTGATAATTCTTTCACAAATTTTTGCTATTGTACTTGTTAGAGAGACTGGTCTATAGTTGGTAGGTTCTTCTTTATTTCCTCCTTTATATATAGGTACTATATTTGCTTTTTTCCAATCTTCTGGAACTTTTCCTTCTTTCAAGGAACTGTTTAGTATGCTATGTATTTTGTCTGCCAGTTCATTCCTGCATTCTTTCAGTATCCAGTTTGCTATTTCATCTGGTCCATGCGATTTTCTGACATCAAGATTACTCAAGTGTGTCAATATTTCATTCTTTGTTACTTCTATTTCTTCCATAGGGGGGACTTTCTCTTTCCATTCGTTCTCCTCAGGTTGTATGTTCTCCCTTGTAAACACTGATTTAAAATGTTTGTTCATAATTTCCGCCATTTCCATTTCCTCAGTGTATTCAACTCCCTCCTGTCTTAATTTCTCCAAGTCTTGTTTGTTTTTTCAGTTTATTGTTTACAAATCTGTAGAATAGTTTTGGTTGATCTTTACACTTTTCTATGATATCTTTTTCATATTTTCTCTTTTCCTCTCTGCACATATGTACATATTCATTTCTATAACAGGTATATATTTTCCATTTTTCAGGTCTTCTGTCTTTTTTCCATCTGGTCCAGGCTTTGTCTCTTTTGTCTTTTAACTCCCTACAGCTTTTGTTGTAGCAGCATTTTGCATATTTTATTTTTTTTTTTTTTTTTTTTTTTTTTTTTTTTTTTTGTCATGGGACATACTTTTCCACTCCTTTTTTGTAAATTTTTGTCAAAATATTCCATTTCTCTTCTACTGTTGTTTCTTCTTTGTATATTTCTTCCCAGGTTTCCTTTTGAAAGAATTCTCTTATTTTATCAAAGTTTGTTTTTTCATACATTCTTCCTTTTCTATATCGCTCATTTCTTTTCATATATTTTTCTTCATTAAGTTCCAGTTCAATCAATATGTGGTCACTTTTACCTATTGGTGTTTTATATTCAATTTTGTCCACTATTCTAGGTTCGGATGTAATTACTAGGTCTAGTCTCGATGGCTCTTCTTCATTTCTATACCTAGTGTTCTCCTGTATCCATTGTGTCATTGTATGGTCAGTAACCATTTCAAGTAGAGCGTTTCCCCATGAGCCGTCTCCACCGTTTACTGTCATTTCTTCCCAGCAGATTCCTTTGCAATTAAAGTCGCCCATCATAACTATTCTTCCTCCCTCTTCCATTATCTTGTTTAATGTTATCTTTGTGTCCTCTAACATACTTTTATGTTCACTCTCTTCCCATGAGGCTGTTTTCGGGGGCACATAATTTATCACAAACTTTCTGCTCTTCTTATCTCTGTCTTCTACTTCCATCATTATCATCTCTACTGTATTCTTTCCATATGTGACACACTTCACATTTATATCTTTCTTAGTCAGGAACATAACTCCACCCCCTTGCTTTTTCACTCTGTTTCTAATCCAATAATTATATGCATCATGTCCTGCACTGTTGGGTGGTAGTGGACCTTTTAATTTTGTTTCTACAATTCCCATTATGTCTGGTTCTTTTTCTTTCAAATAATCATTCAGCTCATTCAATCCTGTTATTAATCCATCTATATTTGTGTAAGACACCCTTAGTTTTCCATTGTGTTCTCTGTTTCCCTTTTGTTTTTCTCTTGTATGTCGACTTTCTTTAGTTTCATATTCACTACTCTCCAATAGAATCTCTCTTTTTCTGACTCCGTTCTGCTCTCGTTTTTTTCCTTAGCTTCAAGTCTTTTCTGCTTTTCTTCCTCTCTTTCCTCTTTATTCATTTCCCTTTTTATCCATACTTTTTTATAATGTACCCTTGTTGCTAGTTTCCCTGTTTTGGATAAGATATTCTCAGCCGTAGTTTGTGACCTGAATTTAATCTTAATTGGTCTGGTCTTGTCTGTACTATATTTCCCGAGCCTGAATTTCTCTTTGATTTGTTTCATTATTTCTGGTTCATCTTCCTGAACTAGTTTTAGTAAACTGCTTACTTTTTCATTTTCCTCCTTGATTCTTGTGGTTCTATCTGGGTTATGTTTCTCTTCCATTCCTAATACAATTATACATTTCTTTCTGTCTGCTAAGTCTCTTACTATATTCTCCTTCTGTCTCATCACTTTAATAACTGAGTTTTCAGTTTGTTCATTCATTTGCTGTCTGATTATGTCAGTGAATGCAACTTTGCTATTTTCATGAATTTTTTTCCAACCCTCCTTGTTCTCCTTATTATTCTCCTTTAAGACTTTATTCTCATCTTTTACTTCTTTTAACTGTTTTTTTAATTCTTCAATTTCCTTAGTTAAGTTTTTGTTCGCCTTCTCTAGTTCTTCCAATTTTTCAACCCTCCGTATAATGTTGTTAACATGACCGAACCTACGCTCCAAGTCCTCAATCATCTTATCGACCTTCTCTTCTAGTCTTGTCAGTCGGGGGGGTGTTTGTGTCCCCCCACCCTCTTTAAATCCCTGGAAAATATTCTCATCACTTTCTACTGTATTGCTCTTATCTATACTTCTAATCTTTACATTTTTATTAGACATTTCATCGTCGCTCAGCTGGTCGGGGGGTCGTTTGTTTACCTTTCGTCTGTCTGCCAGGGCCAAGTCCTCTCCTACCTCATTTCCTTCCATTTCCCTCAGCAATCCCTCTCCTTCTCCTCTTTCCCTACTTTCCTACTACCCCACGAGCAATTTCCCCCCACCCTGTAAATACAGTAGGCACTTCTCTTTGCGTTGGGATCCACGAAACTTCAATTTTCCTCAGAACGTCTTCAAAGCCGTCCGTTCGTTGAAGTGTGTGTGTGTGTGTGTGTGTGTACAACACTGAATGGGTCCCAGTGATTAGAGATACATTTTTATCAACCACAATGCACTTTAATTTCTGCATGCGCCTATGTGGCTTAGAATTAAAGTGCATTGTGGTTGATGTATATATATATATATACATATATATATATATATATATATATATATGCATATATATATATATATAATATACAGGTTATATATAGTTAGGTTAGGTTAGGAAATCACCCAGATGGAACAATGTAATGTTCATATCATGCCAGTAATTGTCCAAAGAAAATGCTCTCATTATACCAGTTTAATCTGAGTAAAAATATCATGTTAGAATTAAGGTTCTTATGTGTTAGGATATATATATATATATATATATACAGGTTATATATAGTTAGGTTAGGTTAGGTTAGGAAATCACCCAGAAGGAACAATGTAATGTTCATATAATGCCAGTAATTGTCCAAAGAAAATGATTGCTCTCATTATACCAGTTTAATCTGAGTAAAAATATCATGTTAGAATTAAGGTTCATATGTGTTAGGATATATATATATATATATATATATATATATATATATATATATATATATATATATATATATATATATATATATATATATTTATATATTATATTGTAAAGAAAAATGCTAGCAATAGACAGGTGAAGGAACTTAATATCAACTTAAATGAGTATAAAGAAGGAGAGAGACTACACATAATGGTTATTGAGGACTCCCAATTGGAGTAGTATTGGAAAATACGGAAATTCTATAGTTCGAGTTGAGGTCATGAACCCAACTCATTTCACAATTACCCGCTTGACAGGAGTGTAGGATATCAGGACCTGGTGGACAATCGCTGATTGCCCAGAAGTGAGTTCACAGGAGTAGTGTGCCACCCATGGGGCAAATCCATAAGAGTCGTAACTTGATTGATTGCAGCAGCTGTACATCGAGGACTCTAAATTGGAGTAGTATTGGAAAATACGGAAATTCTATAGTTCAAGTTGAGGTTGTGAACCCAACTCAGTTCACAATTACCTGCTTGACAGGGCTGTAGGATTCTAAGACCTGGTGGGCAATTGCTGACTGCCCAGAATTGAGTTCACAGAAGGAGTAGTGTGCCACCCGTGGGGCAAATCCACAAGAGAAAGTCGTAGCTTAGCTCGGTTGCAGCTGCTGTGCATATCTAGTCAAGTCTCGTGTAAGAGGCTAATTGGGGAATCCAGCCAATACGAAGATTGATGGAGAAACTATGGAGGTATCCATAATAAATTGGTGTACCCAAGACCTGTGATTAGTACATCTATGAGTGTGCTGAGTTGAAGAGTACCTTGTCAACCAATCAAAATGTAGTCATTCTCTAAAGATGACAGAAAGAATCCTTCATGTGTTGTTACGGATTTTTTCCTCCAGGGGGGCGTAGGGCCGTGTAAGGCCAGGAATTTAATTGAAATATTATTTTCATTTATTTGCCTTTTTCTATATTCTAGAGGATTCTACACACTAGGCATTGAGTAAACTCTCACTCCACTCCACCGTGACATCGTTATCTACCTATTTGTATTTGATGGGAAGAGAGCTATGCTCGTAGTGTCCCGTCTTTGTATTTCTCAGCATCTAGTTTGTTCTTAAATTCTTGTATAGTTTTTGCACACACAGTTGTGTCATCCAATTTGTTCCAGATATCTACTACTCTGTGTGGAAAATCATTCTTTTTTTTTTTAGATCTCTTCTATAACTATCCTTTTTGAGATTCATGTCCTCTTGTTTTTCTCGCATCGCACTTAGATAAATAATTTCTGTCGAGGACTTCCATCCCTTTTATAATTCTGCAAATGGTCAGTAGATCTCCTCTTTCTCTTCTTTGTTCCGGGGTTGGTAGTTCCAGTTTGGACAATCTTTGTGTGTCAATTTAGAGAGTGTTAGTGCCATCTTTATTGTTGTTCTTTGAACTCTTTCTTATTTCTTTGTGTTCTTTTTAGTAAAGTGGTACCTCTATTTACGCGTGCCATTGTTTACACGAAATCTTATTTACGCGGTCAAATTATGGGGAAAATCTTGTTGCTATTTATGCGGGCACATTGGTGTCCATTACTGTGCGGAAAATCAAATCCCGCGCCTCCATCTTGCTGACGTCACCATTCACGCGCTGTGCTGTGTCTCCTCCCGCCATCTTTGTTTGTTGTGTGCACGACTGGTCCTTCTTTCGGCGCCTACCCCTTGGTATTGTACTGTTTGTGCCTTTAAAATGCCTCCAAAACAGGTGAGAAGTCCTACTGAAGCTGGTGCTCATAAGAAAACCAGCATCACGATTGAGAAAAAGAGGGAAGTGATTGCCAAAGCTGCTCAAGGTTTACGCGTGTGTAAGCTGGTGAGAGAGTTTGGTATGCCTGAGTCAACAATAAGAACCATTCTTTTAAATAAAGATAAAATTCTGTCAGCTAATGTGTCTAAGGGTATAAGGTATGTGAGTGTAGTGTATTCACATTAAAGAAATGTTTAGGTTAATGGCGACATGCGCCTTCTGTTTCTGTTTTGTTAAATGTTGAATTCGCGCGCTTCCCGGAGCGCCATAATGTAAACAGAGTGTGAAATACACACAGTGCCGGAAGCCTATGTTTCCTTCAACCCTTCCGTGTGACAATAGAGAACAGGGAAACTAATTGGCACCTAAGGAAAAGCCAATACATAACAATGGCGACGAGGATCAAAGTGTTTTTTCTGGTGGTTTAGGCCAGAAACAGTGATAAACGGTCTATATGCAGGAAAACTTTCTTCAGCTACGCGCGTCATAACGCGGAGGTAAGCTATGCTCGAGGTGACCACACAGAGTGTAGGTGCCTTTCCTATATTGCTTCCTGTTACACAGCACCGGACATCACTTGTTTTCTCCTATATGAGAGGAGAAAGGGTTACAATTTCCTAAAGTGTCTGATAGTTTTCTAGCCACGAAGCTAGACCAGAGTGAAAGATGGCATCTTCAAACAAGATTGGGCCGTTTAACCCTGAAGAACTCCCTTTTGATGTCTACTGGGCTTTGCTTGAAGGCCATGTAGCCACACAGGATATAACTGATGCTGGCAAGAAGAAGAATCAGTTATTTGTGTCCATAGACACCAAAATGTTTGGAATTTTAGCGAATTTGACGGCACCAGATATGCCAACTACAAAGACATATGATGAGCTGATAGAATTAATGAAAAACAATTTCATTACAAAGCCATCCTATCACCGAAGCTTGTGTTCGTTTCAACAACGGCGTAAAGTTGAAAAAGAAACTGTGAAAGAGCTATATGCAGACTTGAAGAGACTGGTAAAGGATTGCAAGTTCGGCACCATCTTTGATGCCAGGCTGAGAGACCAATTGTTTATGGCAGTGGACCATGAACCCTATTTCAAATATCTACTTGCTGAAGACCTCAAACTAGAAGCATTAACATCTTCAACACTCCTAGAACGCATTCTGTTGCTTGAAAAAGCTCACATGGGGGAAGGAGAGACAGGTAATCCCAGTTCATCAGGTACAGTACAAAAAGTGCATAGCAAGACTGTGTCAAAGTGTAAGCATTGTGGTTTCCTGCATCCAAGTTCTGCTTGTAGGTTTAAAGAATCGGAATGCCACTATTGTGGTCGACAGGGTCATTTAGAATTTTTTTTTTAGATTTAAGCAAAAGGATGCATACAAGCAAAATAGCTCTAAAAGTTTTAAGAATAAAAACGTCAAATAAGTTTCTGAACAGGAACCAGAGCATGAAGAACACCAGTGTAGTGCTAATAATGTTGTTGATAAAAGCATGTTGCTGAAAGTTTCTTGTAATTGTCTAAAATCTGTTAAACCAGAAATGTACAATTTTGTGTTAAATGATAAATCTATACCTTTAGAGATAGATTCTGGTTCATGTGTTTCACTGATAGGTGAGAATTGGATAAAAGTACTAAATGTTAAAATGACTCCATCTTCCAAAGAATTGACTGCTTATGGAGGTCATCAAATAAAGGTAAAAGGTCAAGTTGATCTTGTAGTAAGGTTTAATAACTATAGTACAAATCATGTATTTTTTGTTACTGATTCACACTGTAATGATTTATGTGGGAGAGATTTAATGAACAAAGTAGGCATAAAGATAACTGGTTTAGATGAAGCTTTGAAAGTGAATTCAGTAAACGACATGGATGTTTCTGACAATCCTAAACAACTTTTGGATAGTTATAAAGTAAATGACAATTTACCTATTAAAGGAGTTGAATCTAGAATATATGTGAAAAAAGATGCTACTCCTAAATTCATCAAAGCAAGGCTAGTGCCCTTAGCACACAAAGAGTTAGTTGATATTGCCATACAGGAGCTTGTAGAAAATAAAGTCATAGAACCTGTAGCTTATAGTGATTGGGCTTCACCCATTGTACCCGTCTTGAAAGATTCAGGAAAAATGAGAATTTGTGCTGATTTTAAGCATTTGAATGGTCAAATTAATATTGAGAAATACCCACTACCTAAGCTTGATGAAATGTTGGCTACAGTTGGAGATAATAAGGTGTTCTGTAAGCTTGACTTGTGTAATGCATATTTGCAAAGAATGGTTTCTGAAGGAGACCAGAAATACGTTGTTATCTCAACTGAAAGGGGATTGTTTAAATACAAAAGACTACCTTTTGGACTGGCATCAGCGCCGGGAATTTTTCAAAGGTACATATCACAGTTATTAAGTGATATTGATGGTTTAATTGTTTATTTAGATGACATCCTTATATGCGCCAAGTCGAGAGAAGACCAAAGTGATAAAGTTAAGCTTGTTTTGAATAAATTGGCTGAAGCTAATGTCCAGTTGAATCTGGGAAAATGTGAGTTTAATAAAACTGTCATTGATTTCCTTGGTTATGTAATTTCTGGAGAAGGCTTATCTCCATCACCAAATAAGGTTAAAGCTATTCGGGATGCTCCTGTATCAGAAAACTTGCATGAGCTACAGTCATTTCTTGGATTAGTCACCTACTATTGTAGATTTATCCCTAAGTTTTCTGAAATTTTGTCACCACTCTATGATTTAACAAAAAACAATGTCAAGTTTGTATGGTCAAACCAGTGCCAAGTAGCTTATGATGTCATTAAAGAAGCTTTATGTAAATCTAATGTCTTATCATGCTTTACAGGGAAGTCAAAATTGATTCTAGAATGTGATGCTTCTCCAGTAGGTGTAGGGTGTGTATTGATACAGGTTGAAAATAATGTTGAAAAACCTATTGCATTTGCTAGTAAAAAAACTTACTTCTGCTGAGAAAAATTACTCACAGAAGGGCTAGCATTAGTGTTTGGTGTCACAAAGTTTCAATACTATTAGGTAGGAATTTTGAGTTGAGAACGGATCATAAACCACTGCTTGGATTATTTGGAAAAAACAAAGCAATTCCAATAAATTCAAATGCAAGATTAATCTGGTGGTCTGTTCTGTTGTCACAATATATCTATGATCTTGTTCATAAAAGTGGTTAAACCAATGTGGTTGCTGATGATTTGAGTAGGTTACCTATTGATGATTGTATCAATTCAGGTACACCACCAGAATATGTGAAACTTATATAAAAATTCAATGCTTTTAACTTTTCTTTTGAAGCTGTACAGAAAATGACAAAAGCAGACCCTGTACTGAATAAATTAATTTCTCAGGTAAAATTTGGATGGACTAACAACTCGGATGTTTGTAGAGAATATTCTCATGTTAAAAATGATTTATCAATTCTTAAGGGTGTTGTTCTATTTAAAAATAGAGTTATTGTTCCAACTGCCTTAAGAGCTAAAGTGTTAGAGCTACTGCATTCCAGTCATAATGGAATTGTGGCAATGAAAGCTGAAGCCAGAGAAAACATTTGGTGGCCCAGGCTTTCTGATGATATCGAAGAGGTTGCAAAGAGTTGTAATGAATGTAGTGTTAGAAATAATCAAGTTTCTTCTAGCAAATTGATGTGGAATTTTGCTAGTAAGCCTTGGAGTAGGATTCACATTGATTATTGTGGACCAATAGAAAATAAGTATTTTTTGATCTTAGTAGATTCTTATTCTAAGTTTATTGATGTTCAATATACTTCAAGCATGACAAGTGCTAATACTATGGAATTGTTAAGAAAAAGCTTTGCTAATTTTGGTATTCCTGATGTCATTGTTTCGGATAATTCTGCTTATTTTGTTTCTGCTGATATCAAAGAGTTTTATGAAAGGAATGGAATAAAACTGATCAATCCAGCTCCCTCTCACCCAGCATCTAATGGATTAGCAGAGAGATATGTTAAAAGATTTAAACAGGGAATGCTAAAATATCACAGTGGATCAATTAACACAAGAGTTAGTAGGTTTCTGTATAACAATAGGAGAACCATTCATTCAGGTACAAAAGAAAGTCCTGCAGAAATGATGTTTCACAGAAAATTTAAATCTCCTCTGGACATGTGGTAAGTGCCAAACACGCAGTATTTTTGGTAGGAGTTTATTGCGGAGCTCTACACACAAGTATGGCAGGAAGTGATCTGTCAAAAGCGAATGCTTGGGGGCCTAGCTTGGGCATTAAGACGCGCCCGTGGCCTACTTTCTGATACATTGTTGCTAGGCGGGAAAAAGATTGGGCAAAACAATACATACTAACATATCTAGGTATATACATAAGAATGTATAGAAACAAGAGAACAATCACATATAATGATGAATATGCATGCAAAATGGTTAAGGGTAACATATATTTAGTTCCTTAATTCTACGTGTACAATTGGCATAGACGCATACGCGTTTAGCGTACGCCTAATGACGTATATATATTCGGTTATATAATTATGTATAGGGCACTTATATAACGTAATGACTACATAGGCTTACTTATACAATACATTTACAATAGATATATGTTGATATTAAGTACTCATGTATAATAAAGAAGTATGACATATGCAGTAAAGGAGATACATATACAATAATTAAGTAAGGAAGGGCTTGGCTACAGTACTCCCCCCTTGAGAGTGTAGCGTCAGTGAAGAAAGTCTTTAGTAGTAGTAAAAATCAGATTTATCGTGAAATCTGACTTTTCTGCCAGCGCGAGTTGTGTATGGGAGAGCGGAAGTATGAGGGTGGGAGGGAGGGGAAGAGGTGATAGGGCGGCCAAGGTCATTGCCATCAGCTGTGGGTGGTATGGGATTTGGTGGGATGACAGTTGAAGTGTCAGAAGTGGACGTAGTAGAAACAAGAGGAGTGGAAGATGTTGAGGGTATGTCTGGGGTTACATGGAGACGGGTCTTAGGGCGAGGAGAAACTGGGAGGAAAGCTGGTTTCAAACGATCAATAGAAACTGAGGTTTCGCCTTGAGGTAGGTTAAGGATGAAGTACTTAGGTTCACGTCGAATGACATCATAAGGACCAGAGTACGGAGCCTCCAAACTCTTACGAATTCTGTCGACTCGTAACCAAACTTTAGAGCAAGAGTGAAGGTTCGTGAGGGAGATAGGGTGGAGGTGGTGTATGGCAGTCACCGGATGCGAGGTCTTGGAAATTGACAGACTGCATTTCCTTGATAAGACGAAGGATGGTTGTGTCATCCGAGGAGGGGGGGGTGTTCCTGAGTAATGGCAACAGAAGGGCATAGCATATGAGCGCCAGTAACGGCGGTAAATGGGGAAAATTTGGTGACGTGAGGTGTCATGCGATAGCCAAGAAGGAGATAGGTAAGGAGTAAAACCAGTTATCTTGCCTAGCGCGAAGAGCTGATTTCAGAGAACGGTGGAAACGTTCAATCATGCCGTTTGCTTGGGGGTGATAACTAGTAGTACGCATATGGTGGAAACCAATGATAGATGAAAGCTTAGAGAAAAGTTCACTCTCGAATTGGGAACCTCTATCCGTGGTGACATGAAGTGGAACACCGAAGCGGCATATCCAGCCATTCACAAAAAAAGATTGCTACAGAAGTGGCAGTAGTGTCAATGAGGGGAATTGCTTCAGTCCAACGAGTAGCTCGATCAATGCAAGTCAACAAGTATTTGTATGGGAGAGGGTAAGGATAGTTAGGAAGAGTAGCAGGGGGCAACGGTCCTACAATGTCGATGTGTACTGCTTCGAAGCGGTCAGTAGGAGTAGATATAGGAGAAACAGGAGAGGAAGTGTGGCGGGTAGTCTTAGACTGTTGACACCTAAGGCATTGTCTTACAAATGTCTTTACATCTCTGTCAATGTGTGGCCAGAAGTAACGTTGTTTTACCAACTTAAAGGTGGACTGAACACCAGGATGAGAAAGGTTATGCAAAGAAGAGACTACGTCATTACGTAAGGGTAATGGAACAAAAGGTCGAGGAGTGTTAGTAGAGGTATCACACCAGAGTGTTAAATCAGAGGGTAAAGTGAATTTAGAGAGTCTAGGCTTGAAAGTTTCCAGTTCGTCAACTGTTGTCTGACTTTGAGCGATGCCACTTAAGTCAAAACCGTCGAGTGTAACAGCGCACGACGTGCGAGATAAGCAATCAGCGACGACATTGTTGTCGCCACGGATGTACTCGACTGAGGAAACGTATTCAGAAAGAACAGAGAGTTGTCGTTGTTGTCTGTCAGTTTTAGCAAGAGATTTGGAGTAAAAGGCAGCTACGAGGGGTTTGTGGTCAAGAAATAGGGTAACTGTATGTCCATCAATGAGAGTCCTGAAATGTAAAACTGCGAGGTAAGCAGCTAATAACTCGCGGTCGTAGGTGGAATAGGTGCGTTGTGTGTCAGAGAGTTTCTTCGAATAAAATCCTAGGGGTGTTGGCTCGCCGTCTATAAATTGATAGAGGCTTGAACTGTCAGTCACGAGTTGGTAGTTTGTCGGTATTAGGGAAGGGTAAGCTAAGGTTGGACAGTCCAGTAAGGCTTGCTTCAAATTATTGAAGGAGTCCTTTGCTGCGGCAGTCCAAGTGAGACACTTTGAAGAAGGATATTGTTTAAGAAGCTCAGTAAGGGAATAGGCTACGGTTGCAAAATTAGGAATCATGGGCCGAAAAAAAATTATACCCATGAAACGGCCCAAAGCCTGTGAAGTCTGAGGCAGAGGGAAATCGGAAATGGCCGTGATGCGGTCTTTAGGTGGCTTAATCCCTTGTGAGCTAATCTCGTAACCGAGAAAGGTAAGGTTTGACTTGAAAAATTGACATTTGTCAAGAGAAAGTCGCATGTTATGCTGAGCCAAAATAGAAAGAACAGTTTGAACATCTGAAATATGTTCTTCAAGGGTCTCACTAGCAATCAGTACATCATCAAGGTACGTAAGCGTGTTGTTTACGTTAGCTAAGAGGGTATCTATAAAGCGCTGAAATGTGGCTCCGGCATTTTTCAATCCAAAGGGCATGTACAAAAATTCAAATAAGGCAAATGGCGTGCATATCGCAGTCTTAGGAATATCTTGTTCAGCTACAGGAATTTGCAGATATGCACGTTGTAAGTCTAACTTAGTGAATATAACCTTATTCTTAAGTGACATGATGAGAGAGCGCAAGTGTGGTATGGGATATTTGTCATTTACAGTTACATTGTTTAGACCTCGGTAATCTCCGCAAGGTCTCCAGGAATGTGGTTCTTTCTTGGGAACCAAATGAAGTGGGGACGCCCAAGGTGAGTTGGAGCGTCGTATGGTCCCTGCATTAAGCAAAAATTGAAACTCATCCTTTGCCGCTTTGAGCTTCTCACCTGTCAATGGCCTTAATTTACAGGATATAGGGGAAGAATTACCTGTATCAATATGATGATAGGTTGTAGTTTCTACTGTTGGAGGATCAGACAGTTGTCGGGGCGCGGTAAGTACGGAGAATTTTGAAAGAAGAGCAATGGCTCTTGAATCAATATCCCCATAATGTACCTCATGTGAAGAGATAGGGAGAGGAGAAGCCTTAAGGGGAATGGTGCATGCAGTGGAAGGATCAGAGAGGAGGCGATTTCTACAATCAACTACTAGTGAGTTATGGGTTAAAAAGTCGGTACCAAGAATTGGGCGGACAACATCAGCAACGACGAAGGACCATGGGAGAGAACGTCTGATACGTCGAAACCCAAGTTCCACGTCGACTTCGCTGTACGTACGAATACGGGTACCGGAAGCAGTAGTAAGTTGTACTACCGTGGAACGGAGCAGTGTAGTTAAACTTGGGTCATAGGGAATGAGCGAGACTTGAGAACCGGTATCTATAAGGAATTCATAGTTCTTGCAACCTATAGTGGCACTAATGACGAGAGGCAGTCCTGCGGTTGCAAGGGATACTTCTACAGACTGCCCATCAAGTTTCCCGACGTGTTAAGCTGAGGTCCTGGGGGTGAAGAACGTGAGTTAGGGCGTGAATTAGGACGTGAACTAGGCAACACGTTAGCACTAGTGTGGGACAATATGCACCATTGTTTGCAAGTTCTAGCACTGTCGCCGTAGAAGAGGTGGTAACGGCACACTCGTGGTCTTTGACCGTCATAGAAGGGAGTTAATCCGAGTGGAAAGGTAGTGGATGCTGAAACACGTGTAGTGGGGTTACCACTACGAAACACTGGCACACTATCACTCCGTGGAGCCCTTGGCACAGGCTTGTTCACTGATGACGCACTTATCCCTTTGTTTCCGTGGCCATGGGCCATGAGAGTGTCAGCGACACGGTCCAACTCATCTAGGGAACCGGCATGTGTAACAAGTAGTGGTCGTATGTCACTTGGCACTGCACGGAAAAACTTTAGGCGGATGAAGTCGTCGTCGACACCGAGTTGCTTACCTATGGTACGAAGTTCTCGTAGGAAGGTCGTCGGCTTATCATACATTATATTGTTCTGGTGGACCAAGGCATCGAAGAGTTCCGGCGGAGACCTGGTAAGGATGTCGATTAGCGCCTTCTTCAAGCGGTCGTAGTCACCGGAAGTAACGACATCGTCGTCGAGCTGGTTGAGCACAGGGATGGTTAAGTTCGCAAGTGCATGGTTGAACTTAGTTTGGGGGACGGTTATGTTGGCTAGTGCAAATTGTGCCTCTAGCAACGAAAACCATCTTGCCGGCGATGCTTCGTCGAATGGTGGAGGTCGAACAGCGACGGCGGCCGAAGTCGTGGAATGCGTAGAGGAAGAAGTGCTTCCTGCTGCTGCTGTCGTCGTTGAAGTGGCTACAGTGGTTGTAGGCGGAGAAGGGGAATTCATGTTGTTGTTGTCGGATGTTTCCCAGTATACGTGTTGCGTGTAGATCAGGACTGTTAACAATGCCACACACTCCGATTATTTCATGTGCACTTTGAATTTCGTAAATGCGTAGTTCCATGCGCGTGACGAGTCACAGTTTATGAATACGCATAGGCACTTAACCACGTAATGTGTATGACCCTAAATCACTTAGGTATGGAGCACTGGGTATTAGGGTCACTTGGGCACTGTCACTCCGGGGTCACCAATGTGGTAAGTGCCAAACACGCAGTATTTTTGGTAAGAGTTTATTGCGGAGCTCTACACACAAGTATGGCAGGAAGTGATCTGTCAAAAGCGAATGCTTGGGGGCCTAGCTTGGGCATTAAGACGCGCCCGTGGCCTACTTTCTGATACATTGTTGCTAGGCGGGAAAAAGATTGGGCAAAACAATACATACTAACATATCTAGGTATATACATAAGAATGTATAGAAACAAGAGAACAATCACATATAATGATGAATATGCATGCAAAATGGTTAAGGGTAACATATATTTAGTTCCTTAATTCTACGACGTGTACAATTGGCATAGACGCATACGCGTTTAGCGTACGCCTAATGACGTATATATATTCGGTTATATAATTATGTATAGGGCACTTATATAACGTAATGACTACATAGGCTTACTTATACAATACATTTACAATAGATATATGTTGATATTAAGTACTCATGTATAATAAAGAAGTATGACATATGCAATAAAGGAGATACATATACAATAAATATATACAATAATTAAGTAAGGAAGGGCTTGGCTACAGACATATGTAAAACGACTAAAACAAAGGAGGAAGAGAGTGTGCTAGTTAACAAGAAGAATGCTCTTGATTGTGTAGAAAGCAGATTTGAAGTTGGGCAAGCAGTTTTTGCAAAAAACTATTCTAGAGGTGAACCTTGGTTACCAGGCATTATTATTGAGGTTACAGGTGTCAGAAACTATGTTGTAAAAGTGTTAACCGAAAGTGGAGATTTAATTTGGCGTAGACATTGTGATCAATTGAAAGCTAGGTATAATACTATTGAAAATGGAAAATCACAAGTTTCTGCATCTTCTCTGTTTAATTATCAAGTTGAAAATTCACTTATTAAACCAACTATTAGCAGTAATGTTGGAAACAAGGAAACTGTAAATGACTGTGTTGGCAGTGATACCATTTTGCAACCTGCAGGTGCCACTGAAGTACTTCCTAATCATAACATTGACAAATCTGTTAATGAACCTTATGTTCCTACTGAGCCTCTATTGAGGAGGTCAAATAGGTCAGTGAAACCTAGTAAAAGGTTAATAGAAACCAATTAAAATTTTATTTTGTGTAAACCCATCAAAAATAAGAGGGGAGGAATATGTAGAGTATTCACATTAAAGAAATGTTTAGGTTAATGGCGACATGCGCTTTCTGTTTCTGTTTTGTTAAATGTTGAATTCGCGCGCTTCCCGGAGCGCCATAATGTAAACAGAGTGTGAAATACACACAGTGCCGGAAGCCTATGTTTCCTTCAACCCTTCCGTGTGACAATGGAGAACAGGGAAACTAATTGGCACCTAAGGAAAAGCCAGTACATAACAGTGAGCACACATAAGAGCCCAGCATTGTTGGAGGAGGTGGAAAGGTTATTGCTTGTGTGGACACAGGAGAAACAGCGTAAGAATGACAGCTTGAGTGAGGAAATTATCTGTTCAAGGGCTCGCCAAGTGTATGCCGACCTGCAGCGCCAACAGGCTGGTACCAGTGGCCAGCGTACACCACCTTCAGTGCCCATTACAGCCAGTAGGGGCTGGTTTAAGTAGTTTCGGCAACGTACGGGCATCCACAGAGTGACACGGCATGGTGAAGCGGCAAGCGCGGACACGGACGCAGCTGAGGTGTTCGTCAAGGAGTTTTAGGAACTGGCGCATCGTGAGGGTTACCTGCCACCGCAGGTTTTTAATTGTGATGAAACAGGGCTCTTTTGGAAGAGGATGCCTAACAACACCTACATTACTGCTGAGGAGAAAGCTTTGCCGGGGCATAAGCCTATGAAAGACAGGCTTACAGTGATGTTGTGTGCTAATGCGAGCGGCGACTGCAAGATCACGCCACTCGTAGTGTATCATTCGGAGACGCCACGAGCATTCAAGAGGGGCAACGTCCTGAGGAGCAGACTTCCAGTGATGTGGTGTTCCAACCCGAAGGCGTGAGCAACCCGACAACTGTGCAGGAGTGGCTCAAAGGGGCATGCGGCCCTGAAATCAAGAAGTTTCTGGAGGGGAATGGACTGCCACTGAAGTGCCTCCTGCTGCTGGATAACGCCCCCCAACACATCTCCTTGACATGCAGGCACACCTTCCCCAAGACCTGGATTTCATCGCAATTAAATTCCTGCCTCCGAACACCACTTCCATTCTGCAACAGATGGACCAGCAGGTCATTTCTAATTTCAAGAAGCTGTACACACATGCTCTGTTTGAACGCTGATTCATCGCTACCACCAACACAAACCTAACCCTGTGAGAAATTTGGAAGTCCCACTTCAACATCTTGCATTGTGTCAAGATGATTAGCAAGAGCTGGGAGCAGGTCACCATCAGGACTCCACAGGCAGCGTGGAAGAAGCTTTAGCCATCATTTGATAAGGAGCGGGACTTCGAGGGCTTTGAACCTGCTGATTCATCGATCATCTTGGATATCGTTGCGCTAGGGAGGGACCTGGGCCTGGAGATGGAGGACGGGGATGTCGAGGAGTTAGTAGGGGAGCACGAGGATGAACTGACCACCGAGGAGCTGAAGGAGCTGCATCAGGAGCAGTTCGCCGAACTGGCCCAGGAACAGCAAGAAATTGAGGGACACGACGATAGTGTTCAGGGCCCCACCACGGAGGAAGTGAAGGAGGCCTGTGTAAGGTGGAGGAAGCTCTACGATTTCGTGGAGGTCACACACCCTGACCAGACACTAGTAAGCCGTGCTGCAGGCCAGTTCAATGAACTAGTCATACCTCACTACCGCCAAATCCTGCACACACGGCGCCGGCAAGCAGCTATCACAGAGTTCTTCCAGCCTCGTGCCAGACGACAGTAAGCCCCCACCACTCCACCATCTCCTCACTCCCATCTCCCTACGCCAGCTGCAAGCCTTACCATCGGTAGGTACAAAAGATTGCTTTTTTCATTGTATTTTTTACCTTGTAAGTGGTCTTTAAAATTGATTTTTTGGCATTAATGTTGCAGGAACATCATAATCATAACTATCTATGTCCGTTTTGTGACAGACTTCATCATAACAGAGAAAAATAGCGTTTCCATTTACGCGAATTTCTATTTACGCGGAGGCGTACAGAACGGATTAATCGCGTAAATAGAGGTACCACTGTACTGGGTGTCCATAGTGTTGCAGCTTACTCCACTCTTGGTCTTATCAGTGTGACTAATATTTTCTTTGCCATTTCCTCATCCAAGTAATCAAATGCCACTTTCATTGATCTTAGTAAATTGAAGGTTTCTCCAGCTATTTTGCTGATATGCTTGTCTGGTGACATGTCTTTGCTTATAATTACTCTTAGCTCCCTTTTTTTACTTCCTTTGTACCAAATTTATATTGCCCTGATATTCTATTTTTACTTTTTCCAAACTCCATTATACTACATTTCTTGATGTTGAAGTTTACTTCCCACTTTTGACTCCATTCCCAGACTTTATCCAGGTCTTTCTGTGGTGATTCACAATCTTCTTCTGTATTTTAGTTTTGCATCATCTGCAACGAAATTCATATAACATTCCACACCTTCATCCATGTCATTTATATACATGATCTTAGTCAATTGAAGGTTTCCCCAGCTATTTTGTTGATATGGTTGATATGCTTGTCTGGTGACATGTCTTTGCTGATAATTACCCCTAGGTCAATAGATTTTTACTTCCTTTGTACCAAATTTATATTGCCCTGATATTCTATTTTTACTTTTTCCGAACTCCATTATACTACATTTCTTGATGTTGAGGTTTACTTCCACTTTTGACTCCATTCCCAGACTTTATCCAGGTCTTTTTGTGATGATTCACAGTCGTACTCTGTACTTTAGTTTTGTATCATCTGCAAAGAAGTTCATATAACATTCCACACCTTCATCCATGTCATTTATATATATGATCTTAGTAAATTGAAGGATTCTCCAGCTATTTTGTTGATATGGTTGATATGCTTGTCTGGTGACATGTCTTTGCTAATGATTACTCTTAGGTCCCTTTCCGAGCTAAGTTTTTAACTTTGCACCAAATTTTATTGCCCTGATATTCTATTTTCACTTTTTCCAAACTCCATTATACTACATTTCTTGATGTTGAGGTTTACTTCCCACTTTTGACTTCATTTCCAGACTTTGTCCAGGTCCTTCTGTGGTGATTCACAGTCTTCCTCTGTACTTACTTTCTTTAGTTTTGCATAATCTGCAAAGAAGTTCATGTAACATTCCACACCTTCATCCATGTCATTTATATACATGATCTTAGTAAATTGAAAGTTTCTGCGGCTATTATTTTGATGTGGTTGATAAGCTTGTCTGGTGACATGTCTTTGCTGATAATTACTCCTAGGTCTCTTTCCAAGCTAACTTTTTTACTTTCTTTGTACCAAATTTATATTGCCCTGATATTCTATTTTTACTTTTTCCAAACTCCATTATATTACATTTCTTGATGTTGAAGTTTACTGCCCACTTTTGACTCCATTCCCAGACTTTATCCAAGTCTTTCTGTGGTGATTCAGTCTTCCTCTGTATTTTAGTTTTGCATCATCTGCAACGAAGTTCATATAACATTCCACGCCTTCATCCATGTCACTTATATACATGGAAACATTATTGAAGCCAATACAGAACCTTGTGGCACTTCACTTATCATTTCTTTCCAGGTCAAGTTTTTGTCTCTGAGAATCACCCTCATTTTTCTCACGTTCAAGAAATCTTCCATCTATTTCAATAGCTTTCCTTGTACACCACCTATTTTTTTTTTTTTTTTTTTTTTTTTAGTAGCTTTTTGTGTGGTACTTTGTCAAATGCTTTTTGTAGGTCTAGGAAAGCACAATCAGCCCATCCATCCCTTTCTTGCATTATTTCTATAAGCCTTGAGTAAAAGCAAATCAAGTTAGTGGCACATGATCTTCCGTGTCTAAAGCCAAATTGTTTTAGATTCAATATATTATTTTCCTCCAGATGTTTAATCCATTTACTTTTGATAACTTTTTCACATATTTTTGCTATTGTGCTTGTAAGGGAGACAAGTCTATAGTTAGTTGGATTTTCCTTGTCCCTTCCTTTGTATATTAGTACAGTATTTGCATTTTTCCAATCTTGTGGTACATCTTCTTCTTTGAGTGAGTTATCTATTATCTTATATATTTTGTCCGTTAGTTCATCTATAGATTCTTTTAATACCCAAATTGCAAATCCATCCGGACCGTGTGATTTTCCGACATCAAGGTTTTTTATTTGGTCCCTTATTTCCTTCTGTGTCACAGTTATTTCTTTGATTGGAGGGGATCTTTCTGTCTGTCATTCCTACCAATTTTGTGTATTTTCAACTGTGAATAGATTTAAAATGTTTGTTCATAATTTTATCCATATCTACATCTTCTATATCATTCCCTTGATGCAGTTTTACTATTTCTGCTTTGGTACATATTTGTCTATTCCCTCATTATAAATTTCTTTTAATATGTTCCATTTCTCTTCTATCTTTGTTTCTTCATATAAGAAGTTTTCCCTATTTACATATTGAAATAATTTTCTGAGTTTCTCAAAATCCATTTTGTTGTACATTAGTCTTCCTTTTCTGTTTCTCATTTCTTCTCAAATCAATTTGTTCTTTTAGTTCGAACTCTATTATTACGTGGTAACTCTTTCCAATTGGTGTCTTGTATTCCATTTTATCCACAGCTTCAGGCTGACGTAAATATTAAATCTAGTCTTGATGGTTCTTCATTGTTTTTATATCTGGTAGTTTTCTTTACCCATTGAATCATTGTGTATTCAATGGTCATATCCAGTAGTATATTTCCCCAAAGGTCTTCTCCACCTTTCACTGTTATTTCTTCCCACAATATTTCTTTTCAGTTAGTCGCCCATAATTACTATGTTTCCTCCTTTCAATAATTCAATGCATTCTTTTTGTTTTCCAACATTTTGGAATGATCATATTCATATGTAAGCATAGAGTAGGAACTTTAGATTTAGGAGACAAATTTCCAACCTCCAGTTCAGGATTCCATTAGAGGAATGATTTATGGGATTTAAAATACATAAATGTTACATCAATAAACAAGGTAACGGAGCCTTGACTTGCAGTATGAAGTGTTAGTCGGGGATTTATCCAGAGATATGAATGCTCAGGGGCATCGGTGGTTATCACGTTACGAAATTAGTCAGTGGTAAGTTGGAATCCTCCTACCTTATAGGTACGTTAGTGTTTTCAGTTCCAAATCCTTGAAAATATATTGACATGATGGGAAAAATATAAAAATATTATGTAGTATATAAAACAAGTGATATAAGTGAGTGCTAAGTCGGAACTCTCCTCCATAACAAGGGGGGGAAGGAGTGTAAAAAATAAAATCTATTAGGCTTCATCGAACAAAGTCTTTGTATTAAGTTATAGGCATGTAAGTGATCAATTGTTAAAGGGATTATGGCCGAGAGTGCTTTCTCCCAATGATAAAGTAAAGATCCTAGTATTTAGGTTAGGTTAGGAAGTAGGTGAAGTAAACACTGAACAAATGGCCTGATGGTTAGATCGTAATACCCCTACTTTCTATTCACGGCATTAAGGCATTGAATTACTGTATATAACCCCTTAACTGTGTCTACTGTAATAGTGAATATAATACTTACATATTTTATTATATTTTTTGTTACAATTCAATAATCAACTCTATGGCATAGATCAGTAAATCAACTGATTGAAATTTTTATTTTTTCTTTTATTACCCAACCTGGAGTATGTAGATATAATTAGCATCAAAATGGCCTTAAAAATGGAGAGAATAGAATAAAACCATGGTTGGTCAAAGTGCCACATGTGCTGATATATATTTATATACAGTGGTTGGGGATAGTGGCATCGTTTACTAAACAAATTCATTCTATTTAACATAGGATTCCCCAATCACATAGTATGGATATATATATGATAAATGATCATCATCATATGTGGTGCACTTGATTGAACATGATTTTATGAAGGTATACTATACATTTTACCCATCCCTTTATTGATAAATCTATTGTAGTTGCTGAGTGTGACACAATATATATTGCAATGGTGGCAATACATATTTTTGTTAAAGCAGCACTTGTGAATAATAATAGATGATGTTTTAACACTATAGGAGGTAGGATAGTTTTTGAGTTAGTGTGATTGTGTATTATTCCCGAGTTATCACAATCTGAAGGAAGTGAGGAAGATTTTTATAGATGGAAAAGGTTTGGTAAGGAATCGCTAATACCATGTAACCTATTGGAATGCACAACATCTTGCATCTCTTGGGTGAAATAATTATTGAAATTGCATGGTTTTATGTGTTGGTTTTGTTCATTGAAGTATTTGTCATGTTTTCCTTGGTTTATTTTATTTTATTATGTGTTGGCTTGGGGCAATGGGAGTTGTTGGATGTGTGTGTAGAATAGGCTGAGCTGTGCATTTTGTTGGGTGTGATTGTCAAAGGTAGTTTAAAGTTAGTGTGATATTGAGTTGTTATATATGGGCTAATAAGATTTATTTGAGTACATGATAGCAGAATTGATATTATGGATAGTGTGTCTTAGTATTATGGTTTATACTTGGGAGATGTATTGTCTTTGACATTGTATTGGATGAGTTTGAGAAATATATTGTCAGTATATTGTGTCAAAATGCACTGGGAGATGTTTGCTATGCAATTATTGACTTCTATATATCTGATATTTGATATTTTTACATGACATTTGGTATTATGTATAGAACTATTTCTATTTTTGTAGTATTTGTTCATTTGTATTAGTTGTTGGCTGACACGTACAGTTATTTTGATAGATCTATGTGGATTTGAAGATTTGGCTGTGTCTTATCCATTCTGTTGAATGCTTTTGATTTTAAGAATTGGTTGTGAGTTACTTTATGTCTTAGTATGTGGAATATGTTAAATGAATTCTCTTATATTAGTATGCACTTATTGATTTGTTTGTAACTTTCTATTTGAGTGTATATACATATTGTGTAGATATGTGTACAAATTTGTGAATCAGGGTATTGTATATACATTATGTGGATATATGTTGGTGAGATGTATAATTCTAGATGCACTGTTTGACTGGTGACTGATGGAGCTTTCAAGGAGTTAGTGGTAGCTGGATGTCAGGTTTTGCTGAGTTTGTAGTTAATGGCTTGGCGTGTCTCAGATGGAGGTGGCTTGGAGAGTGTGGACGGATGGTTGAGATGGTTGGAGAAGTGAGACTGGTCTCCAGCAGTGGGTCATGGTGAGGGGCTGAGGTGGTTAAGCAGGACTGATTTCCTGGTGGCCACACTCAACTGATGCAATGCTCCTGGTCCTCATTGGTCATCAAGGGGGTGGAAGGGGGTGGATGGTAGGTTCTCATCTGGTTCCATATGAGGTGAGCTGGAATGAGGAAAAGAAATTAGTTTGTGGACGGGGTATGTGGAGATGCCTCAGTACTGCTTAGACAAGTTTCATCAGCCTGGGGGTCCTATGCGTCCTGGCTGAAGTCACATGGTACCAGGTCAACCTTCAAGTCAGTGTGCTGGCCTGGGTCCCTCATGGCTTGTTGGAGTTGCCTGGCTTCATTCTAGAAATAGGAGAGTAAGTGGAATGATTACTTACGAAGTGAAAGTTTTGCTGAGGTTGCAGCTCTGTATTTGAGTTGATGTATCAAATCTCAGCCATGATTTGAACAGTTCCTCAATCCAGTATCTATAATAGTATGACTATTTTGCCTTTTAAAGGGATTTTTTGCTTCACAAGGGCAAACAAAATGGTGAAGTACAAAACTAATTTTAATGATATAAAAATATATAATTTACCTTAGCATGGTGTATATGGGATATGCTTCACACAATCTATTCACTTCTTTATTTTTGTATAAAGGCTTACAATTTATCCATTTCTAGTTATCTAAAAAAAAAAGGGAGAACACCTATGATAATGCAGATGCCACTTCTTTGCATCATCATTCATGGCGACCTCCTACCTGCCTGAGTCGTGTACTCCTCCGCTGGTTTGTAAGTCCTCCTGCAACTTGGATACTTGCATGAGAAAAAAAAAGCCCAATTCACATTTAAATCTTATTATCTAATTAAAGATGACCTTCTAATTGGTTGAATTTAATATCAATATGCATTTTCATTAAGGATGGTGAGTCAATATGACTTGTGCTAGAATGTGGCTTGTAGCGCCACATTTGTGTCTCTTAATGTTAGTGATGCATCATGGAATATGACAACATGAAAGGAGCTAAACTTAGCTACACTTGACAATAAGACATTCATCTTCCTTCTCACAAACTGCCAACCTCGTCCTTTTCACTCTTATCTGTACCACAGTCACATACAATTAATGACCCAAGTTTTAGAGTTCTGATTGGAGTTTTCCTCCCAGACCCTCTTATCTTTTGACTTGCTGTAGAATGAACAGAAAGCAGGATCCTTGGTCCCATCACTCCATCTCACTTTGTCATCTTTTACAACTCACATGGGAATCATGTTGGCAGACTTCTTTCTCAACAGTTTCAAGGGAACAGAATAAAGGAGGGACAGTTGTAGTACAAAAGTAAAATTATTTCTCTATAAGTTGAGATTTTACTCTAATGTAGACAAATGATGTGTGGCTCCAGTCAGTAGGGATGCTCCAAAAAGTCCCTAAAGCACTACCTGCATTCTACCATGCAATCAGTACTACATGATAATATGTAGTGAATACCACAGGCTGCAACTATTACTTTTATTTATGCTCCATGTATTCTATTTTTCAGGACAGAGTTGAAGAAGAAATAGATAGGATGCGTGATAGTGGTCTTCATGGAAAAGTGTATCAAGATACAGCAGAACAACAGCAGAAAAAATCAGTGAGGTCTTTCCATAGTGCTGATCAAGTTGCACCTGCAGCATAATACTTAGCTTTTTCATAGGACTATATTGGAGTGCAGTAATGTACCACATTCCTCAACTTGTTTGTCAGTATCATCACTTTATCATAAATACAGTATATAACTTGCATAGCCCATACAAGAATGTTTACAATAATGACTTTTGTTAAAAAGTGTGAATAATCTTGAGGATAATTATCCAACTTCTCTCATCTCATTGGGTGTAGATGTATTATTTTTATGAAAGAAAAAAAATCCAAAATTAATTTTCATCATGCATAATAGAAAACCTCACTCTTTGTTCTGAGAGAATATTTGTAAGTACTGTACTATATAAGGTAAAAATAATGTAAAACCAAATAAGTCCATAGATGCTGTTAATTTGTTATTTTCTAGTAAGTATTGTTGGCCTACTCAGAAACTATTTGGTGGGATCATGTAGTTCACCATATGAAATTGTTCCTTTCATATAAAAAAAATCACATTGGAGCTTCTCTTCTATGACAATGTAAGATACTAATGTGTATACTTACTACAGTCATATAATAACTGAAGAATGTATGAATATGGGCAGAGGACTGCAATTGAGGTTGTGGCAGTGATATGCCTCCCTATTTGTAAAGTGCAGAATATTATGGTCAATGAATTAGGGTACATATTCAGTGAAATTTAAATCCTCTGGCATGAATAAACAAAACCTCTTATTTTCATATCTAGCTTTGTGCTACAGTCATATAATAACTGAAGAATGTATGAACATGTGTAGAGAACTGCAACTGAGGTTATGGCAGTGATATGCCTCCCCATTTGTAAAGTGCAGAATATTATGGTCAATGAATTAGGGTACATATTCAGTGAAATTTAAATCCTCTGGCATGAATTAACAAAACCTCCTATTTTCATATCTAGCTTTGTGCTTCTCATAAAACCACCCTGTAGGAGTAAATGGTAAGCTTCTTGTTCCTAGTGTTTCTTATTTTACTTATCAACTGTTAGTTTCCAGATATGTGATGTTAAAATGAAAGGCTGCAATATTCTGTACATACATCCACACATTACCTGACAAACATATCAGATCTGCCCTAGATTGATTGGTTCTCAGCTTTGCATATAGATTATACATACATACCCACACACTCACAAACACAAACTCATTAAAGGCATGGAAATCCTTGACAGAGAAGACTTATTAAATTGGGATAGAAGAAAAACAAGGAGACATGAAAAGAAACTCAAAAAGGATAGTTATAGAAGAGATCTGAAAAAAAAAAGTTTTCCAAATTAGATGAAACAATGTGTACAAACACCATACAAAAATTTAAGAACAAACTAGGTAAATGCACACACGTATATATACACATACCACACGAACCACGGAACCGCCAACACCTTCGCCGTTTGTGTCCCAAAGAATAAGAAAATCCTGGGGCATACAATAAAAGAAGGAAACCTTGTTTGTATTGAATGGGAGGGGAGAAATTATGGGTGTCCAAAATGAAATCTCTGCAGTGCTAGTTAAATGGAATAAGACCTAATTAGCAAAAAAAAAAAAAGTTGAGTCGAATCTTAGATATGGAGAGGGAAATGAGCAAGAACAGAAAATGTGGGAGAATGAAATCATGGACTTAAGGATGGAAATTGTTGAACTAATGGATTGCTTAGCGAAAGCTAACATTGAAATTTCCGACTTAAGGAAAACGAACTTAGAACTAAGAAATGAGATAAAGGAAATGAAAAATTATATGAGAGAGGTGAAGAGCGAAAATGAAAAGAAGAAAATTAATGATACTACCAATAGCGATAACTTAAAAAAAGAAGTAAATAACAAAATGCAAGAAATTACTGAAAAAATTAAAGAAAACTTAGGAGAGGAAAGTATCCAAAAGATGAAGAAATGGAAGGAAAGCATAGAATATAAAGAAATTGCCTTCAAAGAAATAGTCCAACAAAAAATGCAGGAAAATGCAAAAGACACAATTATCCAATTAATTACGGTAATGAAAAGGTAAATTGGGTCAGAGATGCAATGGATAGGAAAAATTGCATTGTGGTATATGGACTAAGTGAAAAACATGGTCTGGCAAGGTACATGGGAGAAAAAGAAGAAAAGAAACAGCAATAGCAATCCTAAAAGAAATTCAGGATGTAAAGGACATCAACGATGTGTATAGAATTGGTCATTATTCTAAGGAGAGAAATCAACCCCTAAAGATAAAACTAAGATCATAAATGGTAGTAGAAGACATATTTGAAAAAGTAGGTAAGTTGGCAAGGAGTGAACATTACAATAAGATATGGATAAAAAGATAAATGAATATTGAGGAATTAGAAAAAGAGAAGACACTAAAAGATGAAGCTAAGGAAAAAAAACATGAAGAGAATGGAGACCGAAAGCAAGGAATTCTATTGGAGAGTAATCAACATGAGACTAAGAAAATGGTACATCAGAATGGGTGAACCAAAGACAAAAAAAAAAATGGAGAAAGGAAAAAATTAAAAGTGGCCTATACTAACATCAATGGATTAATTTCAGGACTGAATGAACTTAATGATTACCTGTTGGAAGAAAAAACAGACATAATGGGAATTGTGGAGACTAAACTAAAGGGTGCAATACCATCCATCAATGTTGAACAAGGACTATACAATTACTGGATTAAAAACAGAGACAAGAAATAGGGAGGAGGAATCATGTTCTTGGCCAAGAAAAACTTGAAATGGACAAAAATTGCGGAGGGCAAAGGTAATGTAGAAATGATCATGATAAAAGTTGAAGACAAGGACATGAAAAGTAAAAAGTTTGTGGTGACTTAAGTGCCCCCAAAAACGAACACTTAGCAAGAAAATGAGCATATGAAAATGCTAAAAGATACAAGGCATTCATTAAATGAGATACTAATGGGCAGAAGTAATATGGTAATTATGGGGGACTTTAACTGCAGAGAAATTTGTTGCGAGGACATGACAGTGAAGGGCAGAGAAGACTTGTGGGATAATGTATTACTGGACATGACCATGGAATATATAATGACACAGTGGGTCAGTGAAAACACCAGATACAGAAATAATGAGGAGCCATCAAGACTAGATTTGATATTTACAACAGAACTTGAAATTGTGGATAAAATCCAATTTAAGACACCAATTGGAAAGAGTGACCATATACTTATTGAGACTGAACTTAAGGAAGAAATATACATGGAGAGAAATGAAAAACATAGGAAAGGAAGATTGATGTACAGCAAAATAGACTTTGGAAAACTAAAGAAATTTCTTCAGAATGCAAATTGGGAAAATTTTTACAAGGAAGAGACAAAAGTGGAAGAGAAACGGGATATCTTCATGGAAAATTACAATGAAGGAGTGAATAGGCATGTACCAAAACAGAAGCTAGAGAGAGTGTACATTAAATGCTGGTTCAACAGAAGATGCAGTGAGGAAAAAGATAGAAGAGACAGAGCTTGGAAAAGGTGGAGAAAAGATAAAAAACCTGGAAAATGGCAAGTATATATAAACTATAGAAATGAGTATGTAAAAGTGCAAAGAGAGGAAAAAAGGAACTATGAAAAAGACATTATATATAAATGCAAAGACCAACCCAAGCTATTCTATCGATACGTGAGCGGTAAACTTAAAAAAAGAAACAGGAAATGGTGAAAATACACCAAGGAAATACAGAATACACAGAAGATTTAGAAATGGCTGAAGCCATGAATAATCACTTCAAGTCTTGGGGATCGGTGCCACCTGCGTAGAGCCAGTGGCCAGGGCTGGTTGCTGCCGTTTGGCCCCCAACTCTTGGGGTTGTGGAGTGGTCCCACGACGTAGACGCTGTGGCTCCAGGACCATACCATACAACACATAATGGAAGACTGCATTATACACAATCATGCACACAAACAACACAACATACACTCTATAAAGGATTTGTGGGAAAACCCAGTTTCGGCTGTGGCATTCCTTGAGGAGACAGGACTGCTCGGACAGACAGTCAAGGGAACGACAACAACAACAACAACAACTTCAAGTCTGTTTTCACTAGAGAGAAGGCACAATATTGGGACGAAGGAAATTAAGTGCGATCTCCCCCCATGAGCGAGATAATAATAACACAAAAAGAAATAATGGAACATCTATCAAACCTTGATGTCAGGAAATTGCATGGCCCAGATGGAATTGCAAATTGGATTCTAAAAGAATGCAAAGAAGAACTAATGGACAAAATACAAAACATAATAAGTTGCTCATTTAAAGAAGGAAAAATACCAAAAGACAGGAAAAATGCTTACATTGTACCAATATATAAAGGAGGAAATAAGGAAGAACCAACCATAGACCGGTCTCACTAACAAGCACTATAGCCAAAATTTGTGAGAAAATTATCAGGAATAGGTGGGTAATACACCTGGAAGAAAATAATATAATAAACCCAAGACGATTTCAGTTCAGACAAGAAAGATCATGTACCACAAACTTACGGTAATATGTTTTTACTCAAGACTAATAGACATAGTGCAAGAAAGGAATGGATGGGCTGATTGTGCCTTCCTGGACTTACAGAAAGCTTTTGACATGGTACCACACACACACAAAAAAAAAAAAAAAAAAAAAAAAAAACTGGAACATATAGGAGGGATACAAGGAAGCCTAATAAAATGGATGGAGGACTTCCTGATTGGTAGAAAGATGAGAGTAGTACTCAGAGAAAAATATTCAGGCTGGAAAGAGGTGATCAGTGGAGTTCCACAAGGATCTGTACTGGCTCCAATAATGTTTGCTATTTATATGAATGACATGGATGATGATGTGCAATGTTACATGAGCTTCTTTGCAGACAACACTAAATTGTTAATGAAAGTAAAAACTGAAAAGGATTGTGAATTACTACAGGAAGACCTGAATAAGGTATAGAACTGGAGTCAGAAATGGGAAGTGGACTTCAACATTAAGAAGTGTAGAATAATGGAGTTTGGAAAAAGTAAAAATAGAATATCAGGACAATATAAAATTGGAACTAAGGAGGTAAAGAAAGTGGGATCCGAAAAAGATTTAGGTGTAATTATCTCAAACAACTTGTCCTATGATAAACAAATAAACAAAATTGTCTGGGAATCCTATAACTTGCTAAGATTATCAAAAGTGGCATTTACATATTTGGATGAAGAAATGATTAAAAAAGTACTAGTCATACTGATAAGGCTTAGACTCACATATGTGGCAACATTGTGGTCACTTAGTACTAAAAAGAATTTAAAGAAAATAGAAAGAATCCAGAGAGCAGCCATAAAAATGGCCTCTGCACTTGCAAACTTGTCATATGAGAAGAGACTGGCTAAACTGGAGTTACCAACTCTGGAGCAAAGAAGAGAGAGAGGTGACCTACTGACCATCTACAGAATCATGAAGGGCACAGAAATACTCGATAGAGAGGATTTGTTAAACTGGGACAAGAGAAACACAAGAGGACATGGAAAGAAAATAAAAAAGCATAGCTACAGAAGAGAATTGAAGAAAAACAGTTTTCCACATAGAGTGGTGTACACTTGGAACAAACTGGATAAAAAAATAGTGTTTGAAAAAACCATTCATGAATTTAAGAGCAAACTAGACACTGTGAGATACAAAGGCAGGACACCACGAGCATAGCTCCCCTTCCCATAAAATACATACATCCATACATACACCAAAAAGTATTTTCCCCATTAGAAGGGGGATGGCTCAGTCAAAGCATACAACCTTCCTACAACCATCCCACACCCATCAAAAAAGCCTTTCATTATTCCTCTCATCTTAGCTCCTTATGGATAGAGGATCATCCTTGTCCCCTCCACATTGCTTAGGTCAGCAGCAATGGAGCAAGACACAGCATCTCCACATCAGGGCTGGACAGTTGGAGCTGGTATACCCTCAATGCTTCATTACAGTGAAAATTTCACTCTTCATTCATTCAGGAAATATACAGAGCAGACAAGAAGGAATCACTTCGGGCTACATCTTTTCATCCTTCTATTCACTCCTATCTTTTGTTCTCTTTTTTCTTTGCTTGACAGATATTCCTCTTGCATCCAACACTCCTTTCACCCTGTCCATCCACTTCATATGTGGGTTTCCTCTCAAGTTCCCTCTATCTACTTCTACTTTCCACATTCTTTTTACTAATCTTCCTTCACTTATTCTTTTCATATCTCCAAACCATATATTGTTAAGTTCAATGAAATTGCATTTTAAATGCAATGTGAGGTGTCAAATAAATTGTACATGTTGCACCACCTCCAGTATGGGCCTCCCTAGATAAGGAGGGATCTGTACAAAATGAAAAAATTAATAAATAAAAAAATAAATCACAATAAACATAGGTGCCCTTACTGGGAAACCTTGAGGTTGATGGCATACTTGGCTAAATAGTTGAAGAGGATTTTGCACCCATTGTAATTTCACTCACCTTAAAAACTAAATTTTTATTTTTTTCACTAATAGTATGACTCGCCTTGACAATACCCTAAACCAACCCACATCCTTACACATACCTCAGATACGCCAAACACATAAATTATGCACACATATCCATCAAATGCAACACATGTCAGTATTGGTTCCACTTAATATGTACAACACTCACCAACACAAACTAATATACAAAAAATTAGAGCTGCAGCCAACACACAACAGCACTTACAACCAGAAACACACCAATGCAAAAGCACACACTAAACATACAACAAATAAACATAAATGGACTCACTAACAAACACCCACAGTTATTTCTCTTCCTAAAAAAACACAACATACATATAGCACTACTACAAGAAACAAGACTGACAGGTCCTGGTATTTACCTAGTATTTACCTAGTTGTATTATATGGGAAGGGAGCTATACTCATGGTGACCCATCTTTGTATCTCTCAGCATCAATTTTTTTCTTAAAATCTTGAATAGTGTTTGCACACACTGTTTCTTTGTCCAATTTGTTCTAAGTATCTCACTCTGTGTGGGAAGCTTTTTTTTCAGATCTCTTCTGTAATTATTTCTTTTTAGTTTCTTTTTGTGTCCTCTTATTTTTCCATTGTCCCATTTCAATAAGTCATTCTTATCTAAGATTTCCATTCCTTTTATAATTCTATAGATAGTTAGTAAGTCTCCTCTTTCCTTTCTTTGTTCCAGAGTTGGTAATTCTAATTTGGACAGTCTTTGTTCATATGTCATTTTGGAAAGAGTTGGTGCCAGTTTTGTTGTTGCTCTTTGTATTCTTTCTAACTTCTTTATATTCTTTTTGGTACTGGGTGTCCATAGTGTTGCTGCTTACTTGAGTTTTGGTCTTATTAGTGTGGCAGCATATATGTTGTGGGACTAACCCCAAGAGATCTCCTGCCACCTGCTCTTACACAGGTGACACCAATCCCTGTGAGCAGCTTTAGTTACCTGGGTGAGTACCACAACCTTTTTTTCCAACAATGCACCTTCACATTTTTTCTGCATTGATAGGTGATTCTCCATTGATCATCCCTTTTCTCATACTATTAACTGGAGATGTAGAGAGCAACCCTGGGCCCATCATAAACCACACATGTCCAACATGCTCCAAAAATATCACCTCTAGCCAACAGACAAGGTGCTTGGTTCAGTGCAATTCATGCAAAATCTGGGCCCACCTCAGCAAGTGGACAACACTTGCTGACATAAAACAATACAAAAATACCGGGACCTGTTCTATGTGTCCACCCATAACTTCACTTCTACCATCCCACCCCCAGCCTGCAGAACAAAAAAACCAAGGACAGAAAAAATAATGAGAAGGAAGAAAATTAAAAGTGGCCTATACTAACATTGACAGATTAATTTCAGGTCTGAACGAACTCAATGATTATCTGTTAGAAGAAAAACCAGACATAATGAGAATTGTAGAGACTAAACTATGAGGTGAAATACCATCCATCGTTATTGGACAAGGTCTATACAATTACTGGATAAAAAACAGAGACAAGAAACAGGGAGGGGGAATCATGTTCTTGGCCAAGAAAGACCTAAATGTGACAAAAATTGCAGAGGGCAAAGGTAATGTTGAACTGATCATGATATAAGTCGAAGGCAAGAATATGAAAAGTAGAAAGTTTGTGGTGACCTATGTGCCTCCAAAAACGAATGCTTGGAAAGAGAACGAACATACAAAAATGCTAGAAGATACAAGAAAATCACTGAGATACTAATGGGCAAGGGTAATCTGGTAATTATGGGGGACTTCAATTGCAAAGAAATTTGTTGGGACAACATGACAGTGCGAGGAGATGACTTGTGGGGCAATGTACTGCTAGACATGACCATGGAGTACACAATGACCCAATGGGTCAGTGAAAACACAAGGTACAGAAACAATGAAGAGCCATCGAAACTAGATTTAATATTTACAACAGAACCTGAAATAGTGGACAGAGTCCATTACAAGACACCAATTGGAAAAAGTGACCATGTACTCATCGAAACTGTACTAAAGGAAAAAATAGACATGGAGAGGAACGAAAAGCATAGGAAAGGAAGATTGATGTACAACAAAACAGACTTTGCAAAACTAGACATTCTTCCGGAATGCAAACTGGGAAAAATTCTATATGGAAGAGATAACAGTGGAAGAGAAATGGAATACATTGATGGATAATTACAATGAAGGGGTAAACAGGCATGTACCAAGACAAAAGCGAGAGAGAGAGTACATTAAATGTTGGTTCAACAAAAGATGCAGTGAGGCAAAAGACAGAAGGGACAAAGCTTGGAAAAGGTGGAGAAAAGACAAAAAACAAAGCAAATGGCAAATTTATATAAACTATAGAAATGAGTATGTTAATGTGAGAAGAGAGGAACCATGAAAAGGATATTATAGATAAATGCAAAGATCAACCCAAGCTATTCTATCGGTATGTGAATGGTAAACTTAAAACTAAACAAGAAATGGTGAAACTACGCCAAGGAAAATACAAAATTGGGACGTAGATAATAACAAGCAATCTCCCCACATGAGTGAGTTTACAACATCACAAAAAGAAATATCAGAACATCTATCAAAACTGGACGTCAGAAAATCACATGGCCCGGATGGTATTGCAAATTGGATTCTAAAGGAATGCAAAGAAGAACTAACGGACAAAATACACATAATAATAAATAGCTCACTCAAAGAAGGAAAGATACCTAATGACTGGAAAAATTCTAACATTGTACCAATATATAAAGGAGGAAACAAGGAAGAACCCACCAACTATAGGCCAGTATCACTAACAAGCACTATAGCCAAAATTTGTGAGAAAATCATCAAGAATAGATGGGTAAAACATCTGGAAGACAACAACATATTAAACCCAAGACAATTCGGGTTCAGACAAGGAAGATCATGCACCACAAACTTAATATGCTTCTACTCAAGGCTAATAGACATAGTGCAAGAAAGAAATGGATGGGCTGATTGTGCATTCCTAGACTTGCAAAAAGCCTTTGACAAAGTACCACACAGAAAATTACTAAAAAAAACTGGAACACATAGGAGGAATACAAGGGAACCTACTAAAATGGATGGAGGACTTCCTGACTGGTAGAAAGATGAGAGTAGTGCTCAGAGAAAAATATTCAGATTGAAAAGAGGTGATCAGTGGAATACCGCAAGGATCTGTACTGGCACCAATAATGTTTGCTATCTATATGAATGACATGGACAAGGACGTGAACTGTTACATGAGCTTCTTTGCTGACAACGCCAAACTGTTAAGGAAAGTAGAAACTGATAAGGACTGTGAAGCACTGCAAGAAGACCTGAATAGGGTATGGAACTGGAGTCAGAAATGGGAAGTGGACTTTAATACTAAGAAGTGTAGCATAATGGAGTTGGGAAAAAGCAAAAACACAATATCAGGAAAATATACAATTGGAACCAAGGAAGTAAAGAAAATAGGATCCGAAAAAGATTTGGGAGTAATCATCACGAACGACTTGTCCTATGATAAACAGATTAACAAAATTGTCGGGGAGACTTACAACTTGCTAAGATCAATAAAAGTGGCATTTGCATACTTGGACGAAGACATGATAAAAAAAAATATTGGTTACATTGATAAGACCTAGATTAGAGTATGCGGCGACATTGTAGTCCCCCAGTACCAAAAAGAATATAAAGAAAATAGAAAGAATCCAAAGAGCAGCTACAAAAATGGCACCTACACTTGCAAACCTATCATACGAAGAGAGATTGGCTAAACTGGAGTTACCGACACTGGACCAAAGAAGAGAGAGCGGTGACCTACTGATCATCTACAGAACCATGAAAGGCACAGAGATACTTGATAGAGAGGACTTACTTAACTAGGACAAGAGAAACACAAGAGGACATGGAAAGAAAATAAAAAAACATAGCTATAGAAGAGAACTGAAGAAAAACAGTTTTCCACATAGAGTTTTGGACACTTGGAACAAACTAGATAATGAAATAGTATGTGCAAAATCCATTCATGAGTTTAAAAGCAAACTAGACACTGCGAGATACAATGGCGGGACACCACAAGCATAGCTCCCCTTCCCGCAAAATACAACTAGGTTAATACAACTAGGTAAATACACCCCCACCCTTGTCATTCCCCCACCCTCCTCCCCAATCACTCCTTTTCCTCCTAACCATGATACTAATTCTTCCCTATCAGCACCCCAACCCCATACAACCTGTAACACTTTTAGAACATAGAACATCAACATCTTACAATATAATATTGATGGCAACACAAAAAAAAAGACAAACTCAAACACTTCCTCAAAAAACACAACATACACATTGCCATCATATAAGAAACAAAATTATGACACAAAAAACCCTCATTTCATAATTTCACCATCAGACAAAACTGATGGCAATGGCAGTTGCTCATCATCCTGAGCCGCCAATCAATCTGTTTTGTGGACACAAATACCACCAGATCCCTCCTCACTACCACAGACAACACCACTGAAATCCAACCAACCCAAATCTGAACAGGTAACAAATCTACAATCACAATATTTAACATGTATCTCCCCCAGTCATCCCCCAAAGTTCCAAACAACTTTATTCCTAACCTCAACTAACATGCCACCATCCCCAACCTTATCCTGGGTGATAATTTTAATGCCAACATGAACAAATGGTTTGATCTACAGACACAATTTGACTCATTGACCATCATGAACAACACCCATGGAAGTCCTTGATAGAGAAGACTTATTAAATTGGGATAGAAGAAAAACAAGGGGACATGAAAAAATAAATAAAAAAGGACAGTTATAGAAGAGATATGAAAAAAAAGCTTTCCACACAGAGTGGTAGATATTTGGAACAAATTGAATGAAAAAATAGTGTGTGCCAACACCATACATAAATTTAAGAACAAACTAGATGTTGCGGGATACAAAGATGGGTCACCACGACCATAGTTCCCCTTCCCATATAATACAGCTAGGTATATACATATCCCCCATCAAGCCCTCTATAATCCCTCCTCCTGACATCACCTTCCATTCCTTATGTTTAACCCAAACAGCTTCTTTGTAGGTTGTTGGAAATCTTGGATCTGATCACCTTCCAATTGTCATCACAACCAAAATATGATACACCCCAGTTGGCCACAGACACACATACACCAGTTACAAAAGTACAAACTGGGAATTTTTCATTGAAGAGACAGAACAACAACTTAAGACACTGAATATTACACCAAACACAGACATAAACACTGCTGTGCACACCTTCATTACAAACATGCAAAATGCAGACAAGAAATACATTCCCAGAGGCAACAGAAATCACACAATCCAAACTTTATACCAGAAATCCAAAGCCTCATCAGATAACAAGACACGCTTATACACAATACCCCCACACCTATCCCTCATAACATAACTGTCCAAATACAAGCATTTAACACTGAGATCAACAACAAAACATTTAAACAAAAGAAACACTAGATTGCCAAACATTTGTCAATACACTTAACCCCTTCAATACAATGATGCCTACATAGGTGTCATGAAGAGCAAGTGGGTATATGAAGATGCTGGTGTCAGTGTCTTGATTATATTTATTTTGTAGTTGTAGCTGAGTAACCCCCATATTCTGTGAACTGGTATGATAATATTTTCTGTGGTTATTAACATTGGGAGTGAAAGAGAATGAGTAATACAGCTGTAATTTTATATTTGATAATGTGAGTATTGTGATGCATCATTACACATTAGGCAGCTGATGCTGCCCACAAGAATTTGACTCATATTAAATAGGTTAATCACAAGACAAACACCAGAAAACTGTGCAAGACACTGAACAGTATCACACTATCCAACAGTAACACAACACACTCTCACACAGCAATAATCATTAGTTGGAACAAGTTAGATGAGAAAGTGGTGTGTGCAAAAACAATACATAAATTTAAAAATAGTTTAGATAAAATGAGATATGAAGACGAGACACCACGAGCATAGCTCCCCTTCCCGTAAAATACAACTAGGTAAATACAACAACAGCCAACTTACCCTCAAACAGACAAGTAAACACATTCATAAATCATTTTACAGGATGGGACAGTACTCTAAAGAAAAAAAATATATATAGACCACTAAAAATCAAAATAAGGCCTCAAATGATAACAGAAGTACAGTACTATCAAAAACAGCAAAGTTAGCAAAGGGTGAAAATTACAAAAATGTATGGATAAAAAAAGAAATGAGTGATGAGGAAAAAGAGAGGGAAAAGACACTAAGAAAATAAAGTAATTAAAAAAACGAGAGAAGAACAGAGACCAAAAAGATTTTTTTTTTTTTTTTTTTTTTTTTTGAGTACTAGACCTGAGACTGAGAAAATGGTATATAAAAAATTAAGCATAATAAACAAAAAAGGAGAAATAAAAAATTAAAAATAATGTACACCAGCATAGATAGCTGGCATTATTTCAGGATTAAATGAATCAAATGACTATCTGACAGTAGAGAAACCAGACATAATGGGAATTGTGAAAATTAAATTAAAAGATCCACTACCACCTAATACTGTGGGACAAAGTGTATACAACCATTGGATGAAAAATGAAAAGAAGAAACAGGGTGAAGGAGTCATGTTTTTGACTAAGAAAGGCTTAAAAGTGACAAAGATAACAGAATGAAATAATAATGTGGGATTGATTATGATAAAAGTTGAAAATAGTGACATGAAAAGTAGAAAATTTGTGGTAATATATGTGCCCCCAAAAACACATTCTTGGACAGCAAATGATGATTCCAAAATGTTGGAAAACACAAAGCATGCATTAATTGAATTACTGAAAGGAGGAAACATAGTAATTATGGGTGATTTTAACTCAAAATAAATATGTTGGGAAGAAATGACAATGAAAGGTGGAGAAGACCTTTGGGGAAATATACTACTGGATATGACCATTGAATACACAATGACTCAATGGTTCAGTGTTTAAAGAAAAATACTAGATATAGAAAAAATGAAGAACCATCGAGACTAGATTTAATATCTATCTCAGAGCCTGAAATTATGGATAAAATGGGATACAAGACACCAATTGGGAAGAGTGACCATGTACTAATAGAGTTCAAACTAAAAGAACAAATTGATTCCAGAAGAAATGAAAAACATATATAAGGAAGACTAATGCACAACAAAACAGATTTTGAGAAATGCAGAAAAAGCATTCAAAATGTAAATTGGAAAACTTCTTATATGAAGAATCAAAGATGGAAGAGAAATGGAACATATCAAAAGAAATTTATAATGAGGGAATAGACAAATAAAGCAGAAGCAAGAAAGTGTGTACATTAAGTGTTGGTATAACAAAAAATGCAGTGAGGCTAAAGATAGAGGAGACAAAACTTGGAAAAGATGGATAAAAGACAAGTGGCAGATATATATCAAACAAAGAAATGAATATATAGAAATATACAAGGAAGAAAAGAGAAACTATGAAAAAGACATAGTAGACAAATGCAAGGACCAACCTAAACTAGTCTACAGGTATGTGAATGGTAAACTAAAAGATAAACAAGAAATAGTGAAATAGTAGAAAAAGGGAAGATGGGCAGAAATCCCTTTGTGCTGCATCAAAGTATGTCAAAATATGCAGAGATGAAAAGAGAAACTATGAAAAAAAGATAATAGATAAATGCAAGGAAGAACCTAAACTATTTTACAGGTATGTAAATGGAAAACTGAAGAACAAACAAGAATTAGAAAAACTGTGCCAAGGTAAAAATGAATATACAGAAGAACTGGAAATAGCTGAAATTATGAGCAACCATTTCAAATCAGTATTCGCAATAGAAAACTCACCTAACTGTGAGGAAATAGTGAGAGAGTTATCCCCCTCAATGAAAGAAATAATCATAACACAAAAGGAAATCAGCAACCAAATTAAAACCCTTGATGTTAGAAAATCACATGGTCTGGACGGAATTGCAAATTGGATACTGAAAGAATGCATGGAAGAATTAACAGACAAAATATATAACATAATTAAATTCTCACTTAAAGAAGAAAAAGTACCACAGGACTGGAAGAAGGCAAACATTGTACCAATATATAAGGGAGGAAACAAAGACCCATCTAACTACAGACAGGTCTCACTAACAAGCACAGTAGCAAAAATTTGTGAAAAAGTTGTCAAAAATAGATGGGTTAAGTATTTGGAAGAAAAAACTATACTAAATCCAAACCAATTTGGATTCAGACAAGGAAGATCATGTACAACAAACTTGATTTGCTTCTATTCAAGACTAATAGACATAATCAAGAGAGAGATGGGTGGGCAGACTGTGCCTTTCTGGACCTACAAAAGGCATTTGATAAAGTACCACATAAAAAACTAATTAAAAAGATTGAGTCAATAGGTGGCATCAGAGGA
Source organism: Oratosquilla oratoria (assembly GCF_046742065.1). NCBI lineage: Eukaryota > Metazoa > Arthropoda > Malacostraca > Stomatopoda > Squillidae > Oratosquilla > Oratosquilla oratoria. The sequence goes on along the minus strand of NC_134802.1, from coordinate 5,465,947 downwards.
AAATTATTGGAATGGATGAAAGACTTCCTGATTGGGAGGAAAATGAGAGTAGTAATTAGAGATAAATTCTCAAACTGGGAAGAAATGATAAGCGGTGTCCCACAGGGATCAGTACTGGCCCCGATCATGTTTGTTATATACATTAATGACATGGATGAAGGTGTAGAGTGTTATATGAATTTCTTTGCAGATGATGCAAAATACTAAAAAAGGTAAAAACAGAGGAAGACTGCAACTCATTGCAACAACATTTGGACAAGATCTGGAATTGGACTCAAAAGTGGGAAGTAAAATTCAATATAAAGAAATGTAGAATAATGGAATTTGCAAAGAGTAAAAACAGAATATCGAAAGATTACAAAATTGGTGAATAAGAGGTAAAAAAAGTAAACTCGGAGAAAGATCTTGGAGTGATGATCAGCAAGGACATTACACCGGATAAGCATATTAATAAAATATTCGGAGAAACCTACAATTTATTGAGGTCAATTAAAGTGGTGTTTGCTTATTTGGACGAGTGATCTCAATAAAGTATGGGAATGGAGTAGGAAGTGGGAGATGGAGTTCAATACCAAAAAGTGTAGTATAATGGAATTTGGAAAAAGCAAAAAAAAGAACAGAAGGATCATATAAATTGGGAGAAGAAGGAATAAAAAAAAGTAGAAAATGAGAAGGACCTGGGAGTCATTATTATGAATAATATGTCACCTGAGAAACATATAAATAAGACTTTTGGAGAAACTTATAATTTAACAAGAACAATCAAAGTGGCATTTACATACCTGGATGAAGAAATGGTGAAGAAAATATTAATCACTTTGATAAGACCAAGATTGGAATATGCAGCAATGATGTGGTCACCAAGTACAAAAAAAATGTATAACAAAACTTGAAAGAATACAAAGTACAATTACAAAATTGGCACCAACACTCTCAAAACTATCATATGAAGAGAGACTAGCAAAACTTGAGCTACAGACACTAGAGCAAAGAAGAGAGAGAGGAGATTTGATAACTATTTATAGAATCATGAAAGGCATAGAAATTATTGATAGAGAGGATCTAATAAAATGGAATGAAAGAAATACAAGAGGACACGGAAAGAAAATCAAGAAAGACAGCTATAGAAGAGATCTGAAAAAGAATAGCTTTCCTCACAGAGTAATAGACATTTGGAACAATGAGAAAGTAGTGTGTGCAAAAACAATACATGAATTTAAAAATAGTTTAGATAAAATGAGATATAAAGACGGGACACCACGAGCATAGCTCCCCTTCCCGTAAAATACAACTAGGTAAATACATACCTTGCCTCTTTATCAACAAAACTCATACCATACATTCATACACCTAAGGTTCTTGGTGTAACATATGATACACCCATGTCATTCAAACAACACATCACAAACAATTCAAACTACAGATATTCACAACACTATACCTGACATCTGGAAGCATTAGAAAATAATTACAATCCTCAAAACCAACAAATACCCAACACACCACCCAGTCACACTTCTTTGCACCCCTTTCAAAGTCATAGAATGCCTCATGCTACAACTTATCACACCACATACCCACCTTGCTGAATCACAACAAGGCTTTAGACCACTACACTCCACAAACACTCTTCTGGTAAACCTCACACAAAGAGTTTTCAAAGGCATCAATTCAGATAAGTTCCCAATACAGAACACTTCTCATAACACTAGACATTAGTAAAGCTTTTGATGCCATCCCCCATCACAATCTCATAAACAAATTATATGACACAGTCATGCACAATAATGCAAAAAAATGACTGGTCAATTATCTGGCAATTAGAAATGCCTATGTGTTATATAATAGCCAATCATTGCACACCAGAAACTATACATACTCTTTAACTTTTAGCATTTGATGATGCTGATGTAAGTATCATGAGGCACAAGAGGGTATACAAGAATGCTGGGATCGGCATCCTGAGTATATTTATTTCGTAGTTGTTAGCTAAGTGAGCTTTTGATATGTATTGAACAGGTTAATCTATTCATGCATAATATACCTATACCCAACACCTCAGAAATACAAATCTCTTCTTACAGAGCCGACATAATACTTACATACACACACTGTAATGCAGATAAAGCTGCAGAAATACTACAACCATACCTCAACAAACCAACACCTGGATAGCAGAACTCGGATACATACCATGCCACTTTATCGACAACATTCTCATACCACACATTGATACACCTTTGATTCTTAGTGTAACATACAATACATCCATATCATTCCTACAATACATCACAAACATAAGGACAAAATACAGACCTAGACTTAATGTGCTTAAATCAATTGCAGGAACAGCATTTGGACTAAACAAAGAAACTATTACTACAGTATACAAGCAATGCATATACTCAGTGATGAATTATATGAGCCCTGCAAGGGCCCTTAATTTCACTAAGACACACCACAACACCCTTTAGATTATACATAACAAATCCCTAAAGACAATTACAGGATGCACAAATACAACACCTACAAACGCTGCATACAATGAAATAAAAGTCTTCAAAGTCAAAGATCACCATGACACAAGAGACACACAAACACTTACTGCAGCCTCCACAAACACAGCACATCCACTACACTACATAGCAAAACATTCACATATGCCAATTGTTACATAAGGCAAGGAACTATGTGTTCCCCACTTTTTTATCATACTATATTTGAATTTGTTTATGATTTTTTTTTTTTTTCAATAGATTATTGCACAAGTGTGAATGCCTCTGTAAGGTATCTCTCCTTGTTTGCTGCCCTCTGTATTCTCTCAGTGTTATATATATATATATATATATATATATATATATATATATATATATATATATATATGTATATATATATATATATATATATATATATATATATATATACATATATATATATATATATATATATATATATATATACATATATATATATATATATATATATATATACATATATATATAATATAAATATATATATAAAAATATATATATATATATATAAATATATATATATATATATAATACATATATATATATATATATATATATACATATATATATAATATATATATATATATATATCTATATATATTTATACATACTGTATCTATATATATATATATACAAACATACCGTTTGTATATATATATATATATATATATATATATATATATATATATATAGACATGACAGAATTGAATAGACAACCAGGAAAATCATTTAATTTATTAAACAAGTAATTTATACAATTAAAGTGCTTATAAATGGTCACAATGTGAATAACTAATACTTGGTTGACATCCCCTTTGCTTTTTTCAGTACAAGGACCCTTCTAGGCATGCTAGTGATATGTTCACAAATATCATCTTGAGGGATTTCTTACCGTGTTTCCCATTGTAATCCTAAGAGTTCAGGCTTTAAAGATGGCTTCCTGTTCTTTTTACAAAGTTGTTGGTCTAATATGCCCCAGAGGTGTTCAATAGGGTTCATACCCAGGGACTGACTTGGCCAAGGAAGTTTCCTGATCCCATTTTGACTCAACTAATTTTGTGTTGCTTGAGCAGTGTGACAAGGAGCTTCATCTTTCATAAATAGGAAGACATTTTTACTAATTCTACCACTGGAGAATATTGGAATGAGTCTTTCCTTTAATATAGAAACATATTTGCCTGAATTGATGTCTCCTTGACACTCCACATGCTCTGATCAACCATCACTCCAAATTGCACCCCACACTATTATTGAAATGCCCCCATGTTTCACGGTTGACTGCAGTCTTTTGAGGTCAGACTCTTAACTACATAGTCTCCAGACCCACACTCTTCCACTGTCAGAAAATAATGCGAATTGTGACTCATCAGAGAAATTGACAGTGCTCTAAAAGGCCACAGATCTATCCACCATCTCAACAGCCTAAACCTTTCTGCACTTGATATTGGCTGAATGAAGGACTAGTTTCCTTCTTGCAGCTCTGCCATAGTAACCCAGCTTGTGGAGATACCTGACAGCTGTTCAGGGACTGGCATCAGCTTGTGTTGCAATGTCAGAGGCCTTGCAATGCGGATCCTTTTTGACATTTCTTTTGACAAGACAAGGTTTTTTCTGAGGGCCCAGGACAACTGGAATGAGGTTTTGTGTCCTTCTGGCCCTCTCTGGTGAATTGTGCCATCACTCCATTAACAGTAGAAAAGGGTATTGACAGATTTTCAGATATTTTGCGTTGACTAAGTCCACCTTAATGTTGACCCACAATACAACCTCACTGAAATTCAGATAGGTCTACTGCTCCTTTGGTTTGTGGCATGCTTGACTAATCTTATATGCAATCTGAAACATAAATCTAGGTAAATATATTAAGTAAATTTTAATAACATTAAACATTAAATAAGAACAGAAATGTATTTTTCTTGGTGTCTCTTCAATTCTGTTGTCTGTGTATGCATGTATATATATATATATATACATATATATATATATATATATATATATATATATATATATATATATATATATATATATATTTACCTAGTTGTATTTTACGGGAAGGGGAGCTATGCTCGTGGTGTCCCATCTTCATATCTCATTTTATCTAAACTATTTTTAAATTCATGTATTGTTTTTGCACACACCACTTTCTCATCTAACTTGTTCCAACTGTCTATTACTCTGTGAGGAAAGCTGTTCTTTTTCACATCTCTTCTATAGCTGTCTTTCTTGATTTTCTTTCCATGCCCTCTTGTATTTCTATCATCCCATTTTATCAGATTTTCTCTATCAATAATTTCTATGCCTTTCATGATTCTGAAAATAGCTCTCAAATCTCCTCTCTTCTTTGCTCTAGTGTCTGTAGTTCAAGTTTTGCTAGTCTGTCTTCATATGATAGTTGTGTGTGTGTATTTACCTAGTTGTATTTTACGGGAAGGGGAGCTATGCTCGTGGGGTCCCGTCTTCATATCTCATTTTATCTAAACTATTTTTAAATTCATGTATTGTTTTTGCACACACCACTTTCTCATCTAACTTGTTCCAACTGTCTATTGCTCTGTGAGGAAAGCTGTTCTTTTTCAAATCTCTTCTATAGCTGTCTTTTTTTATTTTCTTTCCGTGTCCTCTTGTATTTCTGTCATCCCATTTTATCAGATTCTCTCTATCAGTGATTTCTATGCCTTTCATGATTCTGAAAATAGCTATCAAATCTGCTCTCTCTCTTCTTTGCTCTAGTGTCTATAGTTCAAGATATGCTAGTCTCTCTTCATATGATAGTTGTGTATTTACCTAGTTGTATTTTACGGGAAGGGGAGCTATGCTCGTGGGGTCCCGTCTTCATATCTCATTTTATCTAAACTATTTTTAAATTCATGTATTGTTTTTGCACACACCACTTTCTTATCTAACTTGTTCCAACTGTCTATTACTCTGTGAGGAAAGCTCTTCTTTTTCAAATCTCTTCAATAGCTGTCTTTTTTTATTTTCTTTCCGTGTCCTCTTGTATTTCTGTCATCCCATTTTATCAGATTCTCTCTATCAGTGATTTCTATGCCTTTCATGATTCTGTAAATAGCTATCAAATCTCCTCTCTCTCTTCTTTGCTCTAGTGTCTGTAGTTCAAGTTTTTCTAGTCTCTCTTCATATGATAGTTTTGAGAGTGTTGGTGCCAATTTTGTAATTGCTCTTTGTATTCTTTCAAGTTTTTTTATACATTTTTTTGTACTTGGTGACCATATCGTTGCTGCATATTCCAATCTTGGTCTTATCAGGGTGATTAGGATTTTCTTCACCATTTCTTCATCCCGGTATGTAAATGCAACTTTGATTGTTCTTATTAAATTATAAGTTTCTCCAAAAATCTTATTTATATGTTTCTCAGGTGACATATTATTCATAACAATGACTCCCAGGTCCTTCTCATTTTCTACTTTTTTTTATTCCTTCTTCTCCCAATTTATATGCTCCTGTTATTCTGTTTTTGCTTTTTCCAAATTCCATTATACTACACTTTTTTGTATTGAACTCCATCTCCCACTTCCTACTCCATTCCTGTACTTTATTTAGATCTCTCTGTAGTGATTCACAATCTTCTTCAGTTTTCACTCTTTTCAGTAGTTTTGCATCATCTGCAAAGAAGCTCATATAGCTTTCAATTCCTTCATCCATATCATTAATATATATAGCAAACATTATTGGGGCCAGAACTGTTCCCTGCGGAACACCGCTTATTACTTCATCCCATTTTGAGTGCTGGTCTCTTATCACTACTCTCATTTTTCTTTCTTGCAAAAAGTCCTCCATCCAATTTAGTAGTTTGCCCTGTATTCCTCCTTCAGTTTCTAATTTCTTAAGCAACTTCTTATGTGGTACTTTGTCAAAGCTTTCTTTAGGTCTAGAAATGCACAATCAGCCCATCCATCTCTTTCTTGTATTATATCTATTAGCCTTGAATAGAAACATATTAAATTGGTGACGCATGATCATCCTTGTCTGAATCCAAATTGCCTTGGATTTAACACTTTGTTTTTTTCTAAATATTTTACCCATTTACTTTTGATAATTCTTTCACAAATTTTTGCTATTGTACTTGTTAGAGAGACTGGTCTATAGTTGGTAGGTTCTTCTTTATTTCCTCCTTGATATATAGGTACTATATTTGCTTTTTTCCAATCTTCTGGAACTTTTCCTTCTTTCAAGGAACTGTTTATTATGCTATGTATTATGTCTGCCAGTTAATTCCTGCATTCTTTCAGTATCCAGTTTGCTATTTCATCTGGTCCATGCGATTTTCTGACATCAAGATTACTCAAGTGTGTTAATATTTCATTCTTTGTTACTTCTATTTCTTCCATAGGGGAGACTTTCTCTTTCCATTCGTTCTCTTCAGGTTGTTCTCCCTTGTAAACACTGATTTAAAATGTTTGTTCATAATTTCCGCCATTTCCATTTCCTCAGTGTATTCAACTCCCTCTTGTCTTAATCTCTCCAAGTCTTGTTTGTTTTTCAGTTTATTGTTTACAAATCTATAGAATAGTTTTGGTTGATCTTTACACTTTTCTATGACATCTTTTTCATATTTTCTCTTTTCCTCTCTGCACGTTTGTACATATTCATTTCTATAACAGGTATATATTTTCCATTTTTCAGGTCTTCTGTCTTTTTTTCCATCTGGTCCAGGCTTTGTCTCTTTTGTCTTTTAACTCCCTACAACTTTTGTTGTACCAGCATTTTACATATTCTTTTCCTTGTTTTTGTCTTGGGACATACTTTTCCACTCCTTTTTTGTAAATTTTTGTCAAAATATTCCATTT
>NC_134802.1:5441108-5443608 GCF_046742065.1 Oratosquilla oratoria | reverse complement strand
CTTGGACATGATCTGGGTGAGCTCATTTTTGGCCCTGGCGCTCATATGCTTGATGTCGTCGCCAAGCTTTTTCCTGGACGGCAGCTTGAACTGAGGGTTCAGGTAGTTGAGGAAGGCCCTGAGCGCCTCCGACTCTGTTGTTATGGTGGGCAGCATGTCGCGGATAATCCACTGAAACAAAAAAGATGTGCGAGTATTTGAAGTTAAATTTTTGTTATAAATTATTTTTATTTATTAAAGTTAATTTATTAAATTATTTTCATACTAAAACAGTAGAACTTTTAAAAGTAAAACTTATCTCATAAAACAGGTCAAGGGCCTTCTGCTGGTCAAACCTCTCAGCCATAGCCTCCTCAATACAGCCCTGCCTGAGGCTTTTGGCATCCCGACCACCACCAGAAGCAGAGCGGCCACGTTTGCTGCTGCCATCTAAGGCTGCTCTTAAGGCAGGACTATCTAAAGGGTGCTTGGTGGCATAATGCTTCTTTAAGTTGCTGTTGGTGTCATTCTGAAGCTTCAGCCTCGCAGTGGAATTTTTCTTGGCGCAGAGGGCAAGCCCGGCGTCCCTGCCGACAACCACACTTGAAGAAGGGCCTGAGAATGTCCCAGTCTCTGTAGAGGTCCCTTTCCCTCCTGGAACCGTGACCTCCCTCGGCTTGCTCGGCCTCGGTGTCGGCAATGTCCATGTCCTTGGCTCGACTTGTGCCAGGCATCAGCTCCGGACTCGAAAACTCTGGCAGTTGGATATCGCTAGCGTCAGATTCACTCTCAGCGAGGCCGCTTGGGTTCGTGAACCTTGGTGTGTCAGACTGAGCACTTGGGTTTCTCGACCTTGGTGTGTCAGACTGAGCACTTGGGTTTCTCGACCTCGGTGTGGATGTCACGTACTTATCCATTGTCAGCGGTGAGTGTGATGTGAGTAGAGTAGTCTAGCCTCCTTGGGTGTCCTCTCCAGAGTGTTGTCAGTGCAACGGTTGAAGAATGTCTGACTATTGTAGCACTGTTTAACTAAATCGTAACTTACGGGACGCGGTGACAAGAAAGTCTGCGGACTGTACAGATATGTAAACACTAAACAAGCGCTCTGATTGGCTGCTGCAGTCACCGGCGCATGCGCGGGGGTTGCGCGTCACTAACAAGCGTTCTGATTGGCTGGCAGCCAGCTGCGGTCACAACATGACGAGTCTGTGTGGTACAGATAAAGCAACGAGTTAAACACCACGAATATATTTCCAAGTTCAAAGAAGGGCAGTCCAGGCAGCACTACTAGTCTTTGATTCGCATTACTACACACAGGCTTGCATATCGAGCACATTTCGAGCAGTGGTCATTTGAGACACACACACACATACACTTACATGCCCATACTGAAATACTGTAGAAGTAGAGAGAAGTGATAAAGTAAAACACAATGCTAATGGTCAAAGGCGTCTCTAGTTGTTACAGAAACATAGGCGTCACCACATCTGTATGCCGCGGAAAAGTTGAAAACCAATGTTTGGTCGTCTTCGTTTTTTCGGATTTTTCCTGGGATACGGAGGCTCGGATTCGCGAGAAAAAAAAAGACGTTCCGAACCCGGAAGTCCGAATCTTTTTTGACGTCGGTCCGAATCCGAACCTCCGAACCCAAATCCGGGATTTTGCCGGTCCGAACAAATTCGCGGATAAAGTTTCGCGAATATTTGTTCGGAACGCCCACCTCTGCATATATATATATATATATATATATATATATATATATATATATATATATATATATATATATATATATACATATATATGTATACATATATATATATATATATATATATGTATATATATATATGTATATATATATACATATATATATATATGTATATATATACATATATGTATATATATACATATATGTATATATATATATATATATATATATGTATATATATATATATATGTATATATTGGAAACTAGTATGTTATAACACATTTGTAAAAGATCACTGTTAACCCACTATCGGAGAAATAATAACGGAAAGTACAGAGAAACTGTATATTTTGACTACTCTCTGTAGTCCTCTTCAGCAGAATGCTTACATAAGGTTAAGGTACAAGTATATATGAAGAAATGTGGGGTACATAGAAGGGGATGAGGAACGTGGGGGGGGGGGCTCAGGTCACATGCCCTTGTCCTACTTTGACCCGACCATTTCAAGGGCATGTGACCTGAGCCCCCCCCCACACTTTCCTCATCCCCTTCTATGTACCCCTCATTTCTTCATATATACTTGTACCTTAACCTTATGTAAGCATTCTGCTGAAGAGGACTACAGAGAGTAGTCGAAATATACAGTTTCTCTGTACTTTCCGTTATTATTTCTCCGATAGTGGGTTAACAGTGATATATGTATATATATACATATATGTATATATATATATATACATATATGTATATATATACATATATGTGTATATATATACATATATGTTATATATATACATACTCGTATATGTATATATATAC